>NW_026944089.1:0-169756 GCF_033296635.1 Dichotomopilus funicola | reverse complement strand
CCTCTTCCCCCTCGACACCCTCAAAACCCGCCTCCAATCCCACCAAGGCTTCTTCGCCGCCGGCGGGTTCCGCGGCATCTACCGCGGCGTCGGTTCCGCGCTCGTCGGTTCCGCCCCCGGCGCCGCCTTCTTCTTCTGCACCTACGAAGCCACCAAGTCCTTCCTCCTCCACCAAGAGCATACCACAACCACAACAACAACAACAACACCACCAAGCAGAAGAACCCAAGCCCTCACCCACATGCTCGCCGCCTCAGCAGGAGAAATCGCCGCCTGTGCCATCCGCGTCCCAACAGAAGTAGTCAAGCAACGCGCCCAAGCGGGCCAGTTCGGCGGGTCCTCGGCCGCGTCGCTGCTGCATATCCTGCGGCAGCGCAGAGACATTGGGGTGGTGGGCGTGTGGCGGGAGCTGTATCGCGGGTGGAGCATTACAGTGATGCGGGAGGTGCCGTTTACGATTCTGCAGTTCCCTCTGTGGGAGGGGTTGAAGGCTTGGGGACGAGAGAGGAAGGCTCGGTTGGGGAGGGGGTTGTTTGGGGATGTGGCTGTTGTGGCCTCTGCGGGGGGGAGTGGTAAGAGGATAGGGGGGGGTGGGAGTGGGAGTGGGAGTTGGAGTGGGGAGGTTGGTGCGGCGGAGTCGGCGTTGTATGGGAGTATATCGGGGGGTGCAGCGGCGGCTGTGACGACGCCGTTGGATGTGATCAAGACGCGGGTGATGTTGAGCGCGCAGCGGGAGAGTATCGCTAGCGTTGTGCGGTCGATATGGCACCAGCACGGGATACGGCCGTTCTTTGCGGGCATCGGGCCCCGGGTGATGTGGATCAGTGCTGGGGGTGCCATCTTCCTAGGCAGTTACCAATGGGCGGTCAACGCGCTAGAGAGGAGCACGCTTGTAATATGAGTGGGATATAAAGGGTCGGTTTATAACTGCAGGTGTGAAACTGCTTCAGGCACCCGAAACGGTGGTTGTCGCTTCTAACCACACCTAAAACGCCCCAAGGCTTGTCATCCGGCATATGTACAATACCTACCTTGAATAGAAAGAGCCGAGACGAATACCCCAATAGATTCGCCGCTCGCACTCTCCTGCACCAGCCGAATATAATGCCAATCAAAAGCAAGCGACAGAAGGAAAATACCTAAAACTATCCAAAACGAAACGAAACCACGAGTGCTCCTCAGCCCCTCGCATCGGGCGACACTATGCCTTCGATGCCGTCGCCTCCGAGCTCTCTCTTGTCCCCGCCTTCTCCTCCATCACATCATCAGACGGCTGAGGTGACGGTATCGGGATTTCCTTGCGCCCGTTGGCTTTGTAGTGCAGCACAACGTCATTCCCGCCCCGCCAGACATGTGTGCGTAGTGTGGCCAGCGTCATTTTAAGGGGGAGTAACTGTGGTTAGTGTGTTAGCGTTTAACAGTCATACAACACGACCGCCTCCAAGCGCCCCCAAAGACACAGCGAGAAACCTACCTGCTCATTGCAGTACAACTCCAAATACTCCTCCGGCTTCATCAGCCCTTCTACCGGCTGCTGTTGATTCTCACCCTCCGCCGCTGCCTTCGCAGCCGCCACATCCGGGTCGATCCGCTCGGCCACATACGCCAAGATTTTCCGCACCCTCAACATCCGATTTGCATTCAACCGATTGTTCCCGTCCACCGACACAATCGGCGGCAGCGTCTCCTTCCACGGGTGCAGCACAAACGAGATCTTGACAGGGTCCTTGGGCGGCAAGGCGTTCAGCAACAGCACATCGCCCAACCACTGCGGCGCGCGCGCTTCGATTATGTCGGCGTCGGCCCCGGCGGACGCAACAGTGCCGCGGTAGATCTCGGCGGATCCGCCGGATGTTTCTTCTTGGATAATCACTTTCGTCCCTGCGGGCAATTTGAGCACGGGAGTGTCATTGGCCAGGCTGGGCGCGATACGACTGTCGACGAGCTCATCTGGTTTATCCGCGATCTGTTTCTCGTACTCGTTGCGCAGTCTTTGAACCACGCCAAGGAAGCTGTCTTCAAATTCCTTTTCGTGGCCGGAAGATGACTCGGATTCCTCCGCCTTCTCGTCCAAAACCACTGGTTTCTCAGCTGTGGCTGTCGAAAGGGACCGGCCGAGCTTCTTAGTGCCAAAGGACATGCCCATGCGGAACTTCTTGCCGAACGTAGTGCCTGGCGACTTTGCTGTGTCCTTGTCCTTGTCCTTGTCCTTCCCGTCTTTCTCCTTGCCGTCCTTATCCTTGCCCCCATCCACTGAGGTCTTCGGCTGCTTGTCATCTCCCCCGGGCGTCTCAGCCGCAAGAGGCGTTTGACCAGGCCTAAGCAACCCGTCGGGACTCTGGATCGCATCCGAAAAGTAATCCTCCCTCTCCTGCGAC
This sequence comes from Dichotomopilus funicola, assembly GCF_033296635.1. NCBI lineage: Eukaryota > Fungi > Ascomycota > Sordariomycetes > Sordariales > Chaetomiaceae > Dichotomopilus > Dichotomopilus funicola. Next base: position 167,378 of record NW_026944089.1, on the reverse strand, counting down.
GGGCGGCTGACCTGCGATGACCGCTTATCGACCAAGGGGCTGAGGGGTGTAGTAAGGCTCTCTAACGCAGGCGGTGCTGGTGAGCCGGGAGTCGCCAATCCTATTCCGAACCCCGGCGTCATCGGCACATACTGCGGCCCGCTCGCCCTCGGCGTGGCTGAGGATAAGTCTGCCGGGCCCCAGTTCGGCTGCGAAGGGATAGAGATTGCCAGCGGCGGGCCCATTCTCCCAGCCGCTATCCTCTTTGCCGCGCCCTCATTCAGCTTTTGTCGGAACGCCTCGTCTCGCCGGATTTCCTCGTCGATCAGGTTCGCGAAGAGGTATCGAAGAGCCCATTTCCCGAGGTTGACTAGGTTGTTAGTATCCTCAATTCCCTCCCGGAAAAAGGGAAGTGAACTTACTTCGTTGATCCTCCCTAAACTCCACGGGCTCTTCCAAAACCAGCTCATCCGCGTACATCTCGGCGTCGAAACAGTTGTACGGCTCCATCACGACCGTGAGGTTCCCCGAACTAATATCAATCGAGCACCACGGCGCCACCGTTTCGCGTGTGTTCACCTCAGGCTCCACGTCCTCAAGATGGCGTTTCCCGAAGCTTTTGATAGGGCGACACTAACATCCCAGTTAGTGATCAACCCCCTCATACACAGACAATAAAACGCCCCCACCCCCCCAGTCTTAGACTTACCTGAATCAAATCCCACATCAACACATCCCCCGCCGTGTCCAGCGTCAACACCCGTCTCCTGTCATTGAGCAACCTGTGTTTCACGAGCCCAAACTGGCCCTCGATGGTCTCCTCGGGCAAGTGATGAATCGGCTCCACGAGGCTAACCACATGCTCCGTCAGCTCCGAGGGGTTCCTAGTCAGCCCCGGGAACGGGTCTTCTCCATCCCGACCTAAGACCAGCGGAAACGATGCCGTGTTCGATATCCGGAGAATAGACTTGGCCGGTATCTCCGGGTGCCCGCCCTCGCTTGCTGCACTTCCCGCAGCACTCGTAGTCTCTCGACTCCGTACCGTCACCAGGGACTCCCTATGTTGCCTGTATGCCGGTGGGAGCCGCATGCCACAGCCCGTATCCACGTCCTTCCACCGGTTAATCGATGCGGTAGCTGTCGCCGTCCAGATACTGTTATCCCATGCCACCATCTTGCTGACCCCATCATTCTCCTTGGCAACGGCCAAAGACAGGCCATTGTCCAAATCGCCGTGGGTTTCACGCACATCCGTCTTGACCACCAGCCCGGTGCGGTCGCTGCTGTAGAAAATATTCAACTCCGGATCATCCGAGTACAATGCCCAAACGCTCTGGTCGTGCATAGTCAGGGTATGCATGCACCGGCCGGCCGTGACGCTCCAGACTTTAACGGTCTGGTCCGCGCTCGCAGACAGCACCATGTCGCCGGACTCACTGATCAGAATGGCACGGATCATGTCAGTGTGTCCGACAAACTTGGTGATACGCTGGCCCGACCTGGGATCCCACAACCGCACGATGCTCTCGGGCCCGCCGTTGGCAAGAATGTCATGGGTCACGCCCAAAGCGTACACGCTACCCTTTTGGGACACCTCTTCACCCTGGACATCGATCTCGAGCGATTTCCCCGCGCCCGACAGATCCCACAGGATAATCTTCCGGTCGAGACCGCCGGCGGCCACCCAGTTGGTGGACTGGCTCGGGGTAGCGACACATTTGACGTAGTCGGCGTGTTGGCCGATAGTGACGGGTTCCTGGGCGTCGCTGGCATGGGGTCGCCAGACCTTGACCAGGAGGTCGGAAGAGGCGGATACCAGCGCGCTGTGCTGCTGGGCCAAGGTGATGTCGTTGATCCAGTGGGTGTGGGCGTGGGTCTGGGCACGAAATCGGGTGATGGATCGTGGCTGACCGTTGGTTGATGCTGTTGTATCCACGACAGACGAATTTCCGTTGCGCGCGCCGTTGCGGTTCAGATCCCATGCGCAGATGACGCCATCTCGGCCGCCAGAATAACTAGATAAAACCAATTAACCCCGGGGGATTAACAGCATAAATCGAGGGACGAAAGAAAACTCACAGAATCGCATTGTCGCGATCAACAGCTAAGCCATTGACCCCTAGTCGATGACCACCAGGAGAAGAGTTGGGCGCCTCGAGAACTACCACATCACAGTAATGTCAACAACAAATTCCGAACCCTCCATAAATAAGCTGTCACATCCCCCATCTAATGCAAGGGGCTCATTTCCGAGACAAGGAACGCGATTCCATGGAACGCGCTGCAAGTCCACGTGCGGGGTTTCCAGCAAAGCCAAGAGGCCAGGAACCAAGAACAGCAGGAAAACGATGAGAAAAGACGAACCATAACTGATTCGCTGGCGCGCCTTCTTGGCCATGGTCAATGTGCGCCGTGGGGCTATAAGATGACCATGTAAAAGCTCTACGTGAGCGAGACGCTGTGCTGGATATCGAAATTCCCGTGTAATGGTGCACCGTCAGGCACGCAGTCAGGAGTAACGGTATCGTGAGACGTCTGACCCGCCGAGCTTCTTCGTTGTTCCGGAAGAGTGGAAAGTGGGGTCATGAATATTAGTGCTGAGTCGCTATCTGAAGTCGGCTCCCAATAATCCGATAATGATATATAAAGCGAAAAAAAAGAGAAAAAAACAAGTAAAGAACAGATGAAGAAGGAGCAAAGCTGTTGAGATCCCCGAAGCTTGGGGGTCCAGGATGCAGGAGCTGCAAGCAAGCTGCTGCAGAAGCCCGAAAACTGACCACACAGCGCCGTTGGAAGTTGGAAGGTGCCAGGGATCTGCTAGAATGTGACGCTGCAATTCTTGGCGCGTGGCATCCACATGCTCGACCCAAATAGGAGCGGGGCAAGGTTCTTGTGGGGCTATTTAATTCGCGGGGTTGACAGGCCGGAGCTCTGACCTCTCTGACCCACAAACGACGACGTCTGCTCTGGATTCAACACAAAACAACTCCAGAGCAAGTCAACGGCCTTGTCCGCGTCCCGATGATAGCCTTCTTCAGACCTTACTCTCACTAAATAGATGATCCTTATTGTTTTAGAATCCGACTCTTGGTGCTCGCAATCGTACTGTAGTGTCTTGACTAAACGCAACACGATGGAGGTGAAAGAAAATAAAATTTACAAATCACAAGTTTTAAACATTTGAGCTACTCTTACATATCACAGACGCCGTTCTTATCTCAACATGGCCCATCAACCGGAATCACCCGCCGATGAACATTACCAACCCCACCGAGAACTTCGCTTGTGTCCTCCTTTCCCTTTCTGTCCTCCCCCTATTTCTTCTCCTCTTTCTCCTCTTCCTTCTCCTCCCCATAATACGACGACGACCGATTCATTCCACCATTTCCACCCTTACCCGCACCGCCCTCATCACCCCCCTGAACCGGCGGCATATCAAACCCGCAATCAATAAAAATCGTGTTCCGCACATGTCTAGCCGCCTCCACGGCCGCAGCCGCTTGCTCAGCCGACATCAAGTCATGGTCCAAGGCCGGAAACATCCGGGCCGCCGACATGGAGGCAGGCGTGGGAATCGCCGTAGACGTGGATGTTGGCGTGGGCGTGGACGTCTGGGTAGATGCCGACTGCGGGGTCGGAGCGAATGTCGACCTGAGTGTGGACATCGACGAGACGGTGGAGATGGTGGACGTCGAGGAGCCCGTGGCTGTCACAGCGGTGGTGGGACGGGATGTGGCGGTTGATTCTGAAGAGGCGGTGGTGGTAGTGCCGCGGGCGGGGTCTGGGAGGGTGGTCACCGTTTGGTACACGCCTGAGGGAGTACCGCCAGATCCTGGGGAGGGTAAAAAGTGAGGTTAGCCGGGATGGAAAGCACTGAAGGATGAGAAGAGAGAAGGACGTACCAATCGCCGCTTCGGCCTCGTACGGGCTCATCACCGGGTAGTAGGTGAACTGGCCCGTCTGAAAGGCAGTCGAGTCTCGGGCCGATGTGGTAGTCATGGGCTGCCGAAAAGCAGCGCGGGTGGCAGTGTTAATGGCCTCGGGGAACAGAACGGGGATTGTCGGCTCCGGAAAGGCACCCGCAGTCAGAGAATCACGGCCCTGGGGAACCGTCTGAGTGGTCTGACCCTGCTGAGGTCTCGGCTGAGGCCGAGGTCGAGAACCGACCGGCCGACCGGTGTACCCCGCATGGTGCGATGTAGCCGGGTTGACAGCACCACGGGCGCGGGCACGGTTGGGGGTGTCCCAGTTGTGGCCTTGCTTGGTTAGTTGAGGATCTGGTAACCGCGGAGAGGAGTTGTGATACTCACGAAACGCAGGCGGAGGTGGAATAGTCGAAGCATCTGGGATGAGGTCGCTTGATTGGACTAAACCTCATGGTCAGCTAAAATCCAACGGGTTGGAAAATGGGGAAAGGTAAATCGAAAAATAAACTTACTCGGACGCGGAAGCTCTCCCCCAGCAACATAGCTCGACGACGAGGCCCGGCTCACATCCGAAGCCGCCATGGACACTCCCGACACCTGACGCATGCGCGCCGGGTTGCGATCTGGGATGGCCGGCGGCTTGGGCGAAGCCCGCGGCGAAGGCGACGACGACATGATCTTCGCTGGGTCTCGATTTCCCAGTTTCGGAAAGAGCGAGTACTTTGGAGTCGGCTTGGGAGGTGCCGACGCGGAGGGGGGGCGACGAGTGACGATAGGCGCCGCAGTGGTGGTTTCGACTGGCTGATGCGAATTTTCGTCGCCGACTTCGTGCCGCAATTCCTGCGGAGGGTACCACGGAGTTGTATGCGGAGGGGGTACCGGTGGTGGTGACCAAGTCGGCATGGGCGGGATTAGAAGGTCAAAATCGTTTCCCTCCTGCCGATTTCCCTGGTCACGGTCCTCGTCGAACAAGAGATTCTTGCACCCCGCATTCCACTCGTGGTCGTCGGTCGTATGCTCCGGGGCACTCGCACCACGCACTCTGGGAAGGGGCAACGAGGTTCCGCTCTCAAAGACGGGGATCTGGCGGAGCAGCTTGTGTTTTGGGGGTACCGGGGGCGGGCCGGTCGGTTGAGTGTCATCCTTGGACGACGACGAGCCCCGCCGTTTCCGGGCCATCGGGTAGTCGGTGCCTCCTAGACATCGATCAGGTCAGTCAGTGAAGTGTCTTATTGAATCTCCCCTATCAGCATTGAATGTAGGGCGGGTCAAACTCACGGCCAACATCTCCCAGCGCATCCTCAATCTCTTCAATCGCCTGCGAGGTGATCATAGGTTGCAGCGGCGGCTCGCCCGCTGGCTGTGTGTCAGTCGCTTCATTAATTATTAACAAAGGCTCCGTCAGTATGGGTAGTTATGAACTCGGTCACTCACGCTTCTTTGACATGCCGCCCGTCATGGCGCGCAGCAAGTCCCTCGGCATCGTGATCAGACAAACCGATAGGACGGAAAACCAAACGCAGAGAATTATCCAATTCAAAGAAGAATTGTTTCAAAGCAGGGCAAAGAAGAAAAGAAGAGACCAAGCCGAACCCACCCGCTGATCAAAACGATGGACCGAGAAGGGCGGGGTTGGTTGGAAAAAATCAGGACTATTGGGATTGGAGGTGGCAGAAGATGAGAGGAAGAAGGTTCAAAAAGGGGACGCGCTCTCGAAATATTGATCAGTTCCCAGTCACGTCTTCGGGGTGCACGCGTCCAGTTAAGACGAAAACCCGTGGGCTACCATACTCGCCTGAACTTCACAGCAGGTACGGAGTTCTGGTGATTCCCCCTTATCGGCCAGAACAACAGACCGATAACAGCCATGGTTCCCAGTTGAAAGGTCTACTTGGGGCGGGGCAGTTGAAAGCCAGGGGAAGGAACGGGATATGGTATCTGATGGATGGTCCAGCTCTTGTTTCTCTCCATCGGGTTCAGCTAGTAGGATCTAACTATCCCTATGCTCTTCTGGCTTATTAGATCATTGTGGTTAAGCCAAAGGCTGCGGGGATGTAAACAACCCCTGGATCATAAACGTGATTCTAACCATTTAACCTCAGCCATTGTCTCTATCTATCTTTTACTATTCCCAACACGTATTGGGAACCCAGCCTAAACATGTGCACGCCACGTCTAGGTATTTGTTGTGGCATCATGTACCCTCTTATTAATACCTTGGCTAAGACCACTACAGTTCAAATGCTCCAGGAGAACGAAGAGTTGACCATGTCAACATGTGTTATATTTAATTTGAAAGTATGCTGCCTCTTTGAAGAGGTCTTGTCCTTATGTGTTTCCATGTTTAGATAAAGAAAAGAACGTGAAAAGGGAATAAAACAGCAAATCCAAGCCAAAACCAGATCGCATGCCCAAGGATATCCATAGTTATCGCAAGCCAAAATCCCATCAAATTCCAACCAAAGGGCCGTTCAGGCACAGTATTTCAAGCACGGTATCGTTCAATCCCTCCCTAGTCCATCATCACTCATCACTCATCACTGCACATCCATGCACCTCTTTCCTGGCACATCCTTCTTATCCCTCGACTTAACCACTCCCAGTCCCGTCCCCATTACCCACCATCACTCCCTCATATCATACTCCTTAGTTCGCCTCACCAATAAGAAACTCCACATCACCACTCGTACTCTTCCCCTCCACCTTTCCACCCCTACCTTTCTCCCCCTTCCGCGCCAACAGCGCCTTGTTGACACCCGGCCAGTCGCTCCCAGCCTTGATCACCTTTAGTCCGTCACCACTAACACGCAGCACGCCGGTCAGAGAAGTCAAAGCCACATCCCCTTCCCAGCTCTGAGGATACCGCAGTTTGATCGTGGCCGACGTGCTGGTGTGCGTGCCGGAGAGGTAGCGGAGCGGCGTGGGGTCTTTGTTAGGGTTACCAAGGCTGTCGCTGTCGGTGTTGGCGGAGGAAGAAGATGAGGACGAGGTCCTCTCGTTGAGGTTGACATATCCGCCGCGCCTTGTCTTCGCGGGGCCCTCTCTAAGCGCCACAATCCCAATTTCCGGTCCGGCTCCGTCGTTTTCGCCACCAACAATGACAACAGCACTGGGGTCCACCCACAGCGGCTCCAACACCTTCAAATCCGTATCACCACTTGTACTTCCGGTCGTCAGCGTTGCCTTCCTGCCTGCAACCTCCACCTCACCCGCATCCCGGATACTCTCAACCAATCCCACATCTAGGATAGGCAACAATTCCAAGCTCACCGTCCCGGACGTCGACCGGAACCCCGCCGCGCTGCTGAATGCCGCGGCCCCGTTGATATCCCCACTCGTGGTGTGGACATTCACCCGGTAGTCCCTCGGCGGCAACAGCTCCTCTGCTTTACGCGTCGCGAGTCGGCGCTGCTTGGCCGAAGTGAACGCCTGCCCAATCCGGAACGCCGCCTCCGCAGCATGGATCGGCTCGCGGAAGCTGACATCGCCTGAGAGCGAGGTGATGTTGAGCACCGCAGACTTGGTGAAGTGGTCCGGGTCGGCCGGCTGCGGGACAACAGCAGTATGGATGTCGCCTGAAGTAGATTTCAGGCCGAGGTAGTCGAACAGCGGCCAAGAACCGGAGATGTCGCCGGACGTGGTGTGGACGTCGATGATGCGGGAGTTGAAGTTGAACGAGGATGGAAGGCTGGGCTGATCGAATAGGGCTTCGTTCTCGGCTGCAGAGCTACCCGCGGCCGAGACGATGGTGCCGATAGTGCTAGATAGCCGAGTGCCCTTGGCGATGGAGAGAGAAAGATTGTCGAGGAGCCGTACGTTGAGGTGGACGACGTCGGCGTGGAGGAGGCTGAGGTCACTGTTCTCAGGGACCCAGACGGTGGCTTTGATGTTGACGCATGCCCTGGGTCGTTCCTGTGCCCATTCGAGGTGGCGAGGGACGGTGATGTTGAGGGTTCCGGTGTCGGCGTCCCAGGTGATGAAGACATTGAGCCGGTCGTCGGTGACCGTGGTCTCTACGGTGATCTGCGGGTCCGGATGCTCTGGCGTAGTCCGGCGGAAGATAGCGTCACCTTGGACGTGGACGCCATGCCAGTCGCGGTGGTTGTCGTCATCAGCAATACGTTGGATGAGGTAGAGCTCCTTCTTGGCTCCAAAGTCAAGGTCATAGAGCTGGGTGTGTCGCTGGATTTGAGCCTCGGCGCAGAAGTTCGAAGGGTCCCAAGTGACTCCGTCATCTACCTCAGGGTACTCCATGTCGGGCGGGTAAGGTCGAGTGTGAGGATTGTGGCGTCCAGGCTACGATGACAGTCAGTGGTTGTTGACAAGACGAGGTAAAAAAAACATGGTGAGGGTGAGGTATGAGTAAGGGGTTATATATCATAAGGAAAGCCTGAGGAAGCCAAGACATTGTAATCCAACCCCAACCCCGCAGTAGAGATGATGAAAGACGCGTCACACTTACACGACCTCCTGTACCATCAATGACGCTGCTCAAAAACCCACCCGTCAGGAAAAGAAGCACCACTGCGATGAGCACCATCTTGAATGCCCTGATCTTAGCGTGCCGTGGAGCACGCCTCAACCTGCTCCTCCACGTAGGAGAAGCCTCACCACCAGTACCATTAACGCCGTTACCCCATAGAACACGCCTCAACCGGCTCCTCCATGTAGGAGACGCCTCACCACCACTACCATTGACAACATGATCCCGCATGCTTTCCGGCTCGGGGTGAGCCAACAAAGTCTGGGACTCATCAACGCGGCCCATGTTGACAGTTGCGTCGCCAGGTTGTGAGAAGGTCCTATAATTTCTGTGATCGTCAAGGCCCTGTGTCCCGGTCGGGGAGGTGGGCGAAGGGGTATACGCTGGCGGGGCCTCGGCCGGTATGAATTGGTAACGCTCACCACCACCGCGGTACACTGACGGTTGGGCCGAATAGGTTGTATATGAGGTGGGCGTTACACTCGGGGGAACGCGGCTCGAGGATGACGGAGCGTAGTACGTGGCCCCTGAGTCCGAGCTCGGGGCGAAATGCTGTTGGTGAGTGGTGGTTCCAGTGTACGTCGACGATGAGCCGCCCCGGGGAATTGTGGACGTGTACCGCTCTTGGTGCGAACCGCTGAAGTCGCCGGCGTCCGGCCGTTCCTGGCCTAGCCTCTCCTGTTCGGCCTCTTTGGCCTTTCCGTCGGGAGAGTCCCGATGCAGAGATGGGTCCTCGACCAATACGTTGGGTACGTATGGTACATTGGACGACGTCGGGACTACCGGACTAGGCGACTCCTGCGTGCCCGTCCCGAAGTACCCATCTGTGGGTGAGAGCAGTTGTGGATCCTCGTTGTCGCCAGCATCGTAGTCCGCATCGGTATCCGCCAAGCCGGTGTTGGGGTTGACGTCTACCCAGGGAGACTGGCGAGTCACACTGGACCCTTGACCCCCATCTTGAGTCGGCGAGGTATCACCAATTATCTCCAGAGCTTCATCGTCCAGCGCCGAGTATAGGTCGTCAGAATACGGCGGCATCTTCCAAGCCGGCCAACCGCGGTACTCCTAGGGGCCGCAGGCCAGGTGCCCGGCGAGGTAATACAAAAAGCTTCTTTCAATGTCCAGCCAACTCTACTGGGGGAAACCGTTCACACACTATCCAGAATGAACACGTAAAAAGGCAAACCAAAAAGCGTAGAAGGGTGGAGAAACGCGTGTTGGAGTTGGATTGATGTATTGAACAATCACTCTGTCAGGAAGGTGAACAGAAACTAAGAATGTGCATCAGGAAGAAACAAAAAGAGAAACAGAAGAGAGAAAAAGTTTTGAATCCTTGTCATTGTCAGCCCTTTGATCCATTCCGACCCGCGGAGAGAAAACAAGCCGCCAACCACCCATCCCGGGCAAGGAAACCGCACCGAACGCGCGGTGAGGGGTCGCATCCCGGTTCCACGGTGTGAACGCCAATGCAAGACCATCCACGGGCCTCGTCAGCACCGCTTTGAATGCTTGGAAGAAGTTCTGGCCCTCTGCCCATTGGGGGATCACTCGGGGTTCCAGTGGCTGCAAAACCTTTTCTTGACAAGCGCAAGCACCAAGCCAGGGAAGGGACGAATCTCCTTGGGCATGGCGATTTGCCTAAACAGGAAGCTGCGAAGGACCCCCTGCCCGGCGATAGGGCAGGCAAAGTGCGGGGGCATGCCCGCAGGCCGGATGACGCACTGCAATCAGGTCACGCCTTCTAAGACCTTTGTGAACAATGAGGGAATGGAAATTCTTCTTTCGATTTCAGGGCAAGAGATTGGAGATGGGCATCCACTCACAGGCGCCAATTGGCGATTGCGCAGTTCTCTTTGCATATCGCCATCCAAGGATCTAGTCTTTGCTTACGAAACCACCACCTCGGGCCACGCCAGCACGATCGGCCGGCAGTCCATCCTACATAGTAAAGAGATGGCCACAAACGCAAGGCATGACGAGTCACATGCAGGTTGAGGAAGAAAAAAATTAACGTTGCCGGCTCGTTGATCCGGCCCGCAGGTCGGCGCCAAACAAATTCATCAATGGGTTTGCCATATTCGGCCGTACATATATCTATGACTTCCTTCTCACCATGTCTCTTCCATCGCCCTGTTTTTCTGGTGTGGCGCGTGTATGCGATCCAAGGCTCCGTATTCGCAGCTCTCAAGTGACCGCTTTCTATCTGGTATCATCCATCCTGCCGTGTCCGCCCCCAAAACAAAGACGCCGTAGCCATAAAAGGCCCTCAAGAAAAGGAATATAGGGAGCAAAGTGCTGACCATCTCCCCAAAATTTACCAAAACGCCAAACGCGAAGATGCTGAAATCCGGTCAGTCCTCCACAATGTTCTGCCCCGCTGCTACTTGTAACTCGCCCAATAGGTAATAGGCGGGGTACCGACCCCGGCCTTATCCACCTAGCAGCCTCGCCTGTTGATATTCCTCCTTATTATTTCCCTCCGCCTTCGCCCCATTCAATGAAGGTTCAATAAACTCTTCATATTCTCATAACACACCCAAGTTATGCTCAGAGCGGGAGCGACCTTAAGGAGATTGGGCGTCAAGCCCTTGTAAAGACCCCGGACCCCCTCGTTTCGGAGTGTTTTGGTCGTTACGTCGACGATACCTGTGTAGGTCGGCGGGTGCATGGCGGTGCCTTGTGTCTGAAGACGAGTGCGGACGACGTTGAGCGGATACACAATGGTGGCGCCCAATGCGCCCGATGATGCGCCCAGAATTGCCGTCGCAACATTGCCGATGTGTGCGTCCTCTTCGTGAACGCCATAGTATTTCGCCATGGCCCGGGCATACGACTTCTTGAGGACTTCAAAAGTGCCGATGTCGATGGCGCTGTAAGGGAACATGCCGATCAAGCCGGCGCCGAGGCCCCGGTATGCCGCGCGGAAACCACCGTCTGCCCACATGTTCTTGGCCGTGCGGAAGAGCAACGCGTTTCCTTTCGGTCCGCCCTCCACGGTCTCGCATTGGAGCCTAAACTTGAGGGTGTCGATCGGGTAAACGCAGAATTGTGCAGTCATGCCGCCAATACCACCTGCCACAAATTTCGAGACCGTACTAATCTTCGTGGGGTCATTGTGGCCTTCGTAAGCGGCAAGGAAGCGCTTGGATGCTTCGTACGAGCCGAACTACTTGGTGGTCAGTACGGCCAGCTCTCGAAGCAACGGAACGGAACAGCAATTACCCGAATGGCGGACTCCGGCATAATCTTGACGACGTTGAGACCGTTGCCTTGTTGCGGTTAGCAAGGACCAACGCTAGCAGAAGCAACCTAATGGGATGCGGCTATCCTACCTGCGAAGAAAGTGCGGAGCCCCCCCGTCTTCCACAAGTTGACAACGGCGTCAACAATTGGTCCACCGGCGTTCCGCAGGGCCGTCAACGGCCGGCCGCTCTTAGCGGCAGCGGCGGCTACATTGGCCTTGGTATTCGTGTTGACGAGGAGGAAGACTTTTAGGCGGTCTAAGGGCGCAGTAGCAGTCCGCGACACACCACCTGATACGGCACCGGCGAGGAAGTATCCTGGTTCGGGTAGCAGATCTGTCAGTCTGGTTGCATTACCCTCCTCCTCCTCTGTGACTAAAATCTCCGGGGCGGCGTCAGACTGCTGCGCTCTCTCAAAATGCAAAATAGGTGCCTTAGCTGTCGCGTCGGTGAGTAATTGGGGTGTAGCGGTGATGGCGACAGCGGGGCCGTAACGGGCGGTTGCCGCAGACGTTGCCATGTCTGCTGAGACTATGGGTATCGATTGTATTGGTGATGTTTGTTGTCCTTCAATGTATTGAAAGTCGGTGGGCGATGGTGAATCATGGGCGGGTGGGGTCGTGCTTGCGATCGCGGGGGAACGATGAGAGGTAATAAGGTCCGGGTTGGCGATTCTGAGCAGGGAACCAAAAAGAGCGTGAAGAAGGAAGCCGGTCGTACCTAGACCTTGCAGTGTATCATCACTGACCACTGAATCACCCTCTGGGTTGACTGTAACAATGGATGAATAGAATGAGAGTGCAGCCTCTAACGGTGACCCATTGCCATTGTTCGGCATGAACAATAAGAAATCGCTGAACAACCACGAATTAGTGTCAAAACTTCTTCCTCTCGGCAAAAGCACGACAGGCTCCAGGGTACTTCAAAAAAGGAGAAATACAAAAAAAGCAGAAAGTAAATAAAATAAAAAAGAAAATAAAACAAATCGTGGAAAATTCCAACCCCAAGTGGGGTCGCGAATGGGGTCAACTCCCACGGCCGAAACGGGTCCAGGAACAGAAGACCAGGTCAAAACTTGAATGAACGTACCGCCATTCATCAAAAGTGATAAAGCCATCACGGTTGAGGTCAATCTCGTTAAAAAAGCCTGAGAGTCTCCGACTTGGCACGCTCATGCCGGCATGCTGAAAGGCCGTCTGGAGCTCCGCCTTGTTGACTCGCCCGTCCTTGTCGCGATCAATCGAGCGGAATAGCTCGAGCAACTCCCTCTCGGCAGTTTCGACAAAAACCCGGAATTCTGGATATCGCATTTCGGTCTCAGTTCACGGCCCGGTTGTTCCCAATTCTTCCTATTCACTGCCGTTGTGGTTCCCTAACGCACCTTCATATTGGATCTTGCCGTCGCCACTAGTGTCAACGAGCTTGATAACAGACTTGAGCATTCCATCGGCGTTTTTCAGCGCTATACGATACCGTCCATCAGCACAATGTCTTCATTGATTCTCGAGACAATACAAATGGGAGGGACGTAAAGCTCACGGTGATCAATCCGCTTCAACCCCTTTTGCAGGCCCTTGAAATCCAGCTCCCCGGTTCCTGCGGGGTCGAGCTTCCTCCAGAGCTCCTCGACGCGCTTGTCGCGCTGGTTCTGCGACTCCTCCATTGTCGCCCCGAGCTCTGAAGCAACATCAGAGACCCTCATCCCCAGCACCGTCCATCGAAGGGGTCGCAAGCACGGAAGTGGCCGTGGCCTCGGAAGTGGGAACGGGCGGCAGCTGCGGAGGTCGATGAAGATTTGGAGACGGACACGGTCTGCAAACCTCAAGGGCTGGCTCTAGCGTGGGTCGTCGAGGGGAGAATGCTAAAGCACGTCGTACCTTGGGGAACGGTCCGGCACGGCGCTTATGACGTATGAGGGAAATAGGAGCTCGGTGTTTCCTCGTGGGAGCGACTGTGGGAGCTAAAAAAAAGAACGGGAGCACCCGAATTCGTTCAAGGTCGGACAAGTAGGAGGAGCCAAAGCATCCAAAAGAAGCTCGGGAGAGAGTCGACGTTGAGTCTTTTTCACTTCTGTCGCATAGCTTCGAGGAGGGGGCCAGGTAGGCACGTTAACGGGTGGTGACCAATTGCGCGTGGGATGGCGGCTGATCGCTTGGGTTGCGGTTGCTTGCTTCAGCTTGTTGCTGCTGCGAATTCTCCGTATCAGGTCCCGCAGGGGTTGAATGTGGTGGGGTCAGGGGGTCGGAGCTCGCGGGAGTGTATGTACCTCTGTAATGAATCTCGAAAGTTAAATGATCGTTGCCTTTCACGAAACTGCTTATAATGTGAAATAGCATTGTCTCATTACTCTTATTTATCATAAAATTCACATCCTAGTTCTTCTCATTGTTTTAAAGACTTTGTCCTGCACCCCGCCACGCCACCATTTCCAAGCGGCGTTAAGCGGTACATTGTCAAACAAGCCTTGGCAGCCCCGCAATCTACTTGGCCCTGAAAGGAGAAATCGCAATTCGCGGCGCTCCCATTCGTGAGAATTTCAAGATTTCAACAACCTCACCGGCACAACCAAGAACGTGACCAATGCCAACGCCAACGTGGCTTGGCTAGGAGAAAAAACCACGCAATGGGGAGTCGTTAATACAAGAGTTTTTATGAGTCAATGGTCTAGAGCCCTCGCCTCTACCTCGTCATCCCAACCTTCAAATTATCCCCCAACGCCCTGTCAATACGCCAAGGGACTCGTTTAGTGTAGGTCCCGAACATCTTGGTCGCCGCTATGAAGTCTACTAGCAACTCAAACGATAACTATAACGACCGGTTCCTTAACATCCCCAAACCATGGGCTCGTCCCTCGTGTATGCTCATAATACTTAGCCATATCTGCTGCCCCAAAGCTGGAGAATCTCTTAGACCGACCGACAATGCCACATCTCTCAAACACTCCATCACCAACCCGTCGCTACTCACAAGTTAGCCCTTATCACAACCCCATACATCAACACAAACACTTACCAGCAACAAAGACCACTCATCATACGGCTCCTTCTCCCCCGTGGCAGGGATGCACCCAATCCTCAACAAAGAAAACTTTTCGCTCCAAAAACCCCCACCTTCCTCATGCCCCTGTGGTGGCTCATCCCAGAACACATCCCACGACTTGACTCCATTCACCGTAACAACCCACCTCTCCCTTTGCTCAGCACTCACTAACTCGCACACCGGCCCCACCTCCACCACATACCCCTTAACCTTCACCCAACCGCTCTTCACCTTACCCGTATCGTCCACCCCAGCCGGAACACACTCAGCAGCCAGCAGCTCGCAAGACCCTCCGACCAGCTCCGAGGCTACATCCCCCGAGTTGCCCATCTCCGCCGGTTGGTATATCCCCAGCCCTCCGACCTGTATCCGTTGACCGTTGGTGTATCGTACCGCATGACCTCGGGATGCCCACGACCATGTCGGGGCGAGCCATTCCGGCTCAGCACCGTTCCTCTTTTCGTCCTTCCCCATCTGCTTTTTCAGCCCAGGATTCGGTAACACCGACACCCACAGTAAGTCCCGGAAAAAGCTATCCTCCCACAGCCCCGCGAGGTATCGCGCCTTAGGCCGGACTCCGCGCATCTGCTTAGCCAGACCTGAAAATGGCGGGTAACCGATCGCTAGGGCGAGTGAGTGCCAGTGCAGAGTACTCTGTGACCATCCTGCGCCAGCGGGCCGCTGCTGCTGCTGTGGGAACCGACGCTTGCACCGATGATGATGATGATGGGGACTTGGGAGCAGGCAATCCCCCCTGAGAACCATGAGCAGCAGCTCGAAGTAAACAAGCCGCATGCTGCGCTTTCACATCCGCTCCGAATCTGTCGTGTAATCCAAGTGGCCCCTGTCCCCCAGAAGCCGCTGCTGAGCGGTCGAAGTAACCGCATTCGCAACGGAGGGATGGGACCTTGTCTTGCGGTCCCCGATCTCCCCCACCACCGCTACACTCCCACGCGAGTTCATCCGGGCCAAAGTGCACAACGCGCGGTGAGAGCAGGCGTTCCTGATAGACCCAGGCCCGGGTAAGGAGGGGGAAGGAGGTTGCGTTTGGGTGGCGTGGGAGATGGCGTGTTGCGGGGCGAGCGTAGAGAGTGTAGGGGATTGTTTTGGTGGTTGGTGAGATAGTTATGGGGGTAGATGAGCGGGGAGAAAAGAGGGACGAAGCAGAGGATGAGGCGTGGGTAGCCGCGAGGGTGAGAGTTGAGCCGGCGTATATGGATGCCATCATGGATGATTCTCGGTCCCAATCGATTGGGGAATCTTGGATGATGCAGAGCGAGTCAATCCAGAGGTACTGGTGGCCGAGACTCGCGGTAAGAGCGATAGCGTCGCGGAAGAGAGGAGGGAGGTCGTTGAGGGGGATGTTGTGCAAGTGACGACCGATGTTGGTTTTGGAGGTCTGTAGGGGGCATCTCGGGCCCCAGCAGTGGCTGAGAGTCAGATAGGGGGCAGATCGGCCCTTGGTGAGATGTAGGTTGACCCTTTGTCCGCCCTGTGAGATCTTCAAGACTCGCCGTGGCATCAAGGTGGTATTCGCAGAGCATATTCGGTGGTTGGTTGAGCAGGCGGCCATCCAGGTCTTGATCTGGGCCACGACGTGATCCTTTTTTGTTGTGTACCGCGGCGGTGGGCAAACAGGGACTAGAGGAAACGGCGTCGGCTCTGTACTCGTCAGATAAACTCTGTCCGCGGCGCTGGAAGTAAATAGAAGCTTACCGTGACTGTACACTTCCAGCTTCTCTTCTTTGAACTCCTTCCCAGTCGCACCAACACGAACCGCAGTGCACAACCTTGCCCTTCCTTGTGTTTCGAGGACGTCTATCCTTACTTTAGCATCATCCAACCCAGCCACTTCCGGCAACATCTTGTCAACAACAGTCGAGACCACAAGACACAAGAGGCATGACAACGACGACCCGCGGATATCCGATAGAAGGGGCGACCGGAAGTCTCCAAAATGTGGCCGTCGAAGATGTTGACAAGTACCAAGAGGGTATATCAACGCATTGGACAGCTCCAGCAGGCGGTCTTTCTGGTCAGTATCCATCATGCTTGATTTGAGCGCGAATGCTTGAGGGAAGATTGCCCATGAGCAAAAGCTGAACAGAACTATACCCCTAGTTCAGATGTCGAGGAATTTTGCCAGCCCCGACGGCGTCCATCTGCGGCTCACCAAACCCTCAGCTTAGTACGCCTTACAAGGCGAACTTGGCGAAAGCCACACTCTTGGTGGTTGGCCTCAGGGCGCTCCCAGCATTGAAGAAGGCATTCTTCAGCCAGTCTAAAGCATCCCCTCAGGCCATAAAACTAAAAGCAGCCAATATCGCAAGTCCGTAGGCATTTTTCGACGTAGGGGCAAGGGGTGCACCCTTTCAAAATGGATTGATACCAACGGCCATCAGAGCAGCTGATCACTAAGACGATGATGCTGTTTTGAGCGTTCGTAGACGCTTAGAGAGGAATCAATAGAACGAAGGAGTCAACCATAACCATCCCTCAGCACTGGAGAATTCCCTTCCCTGGCACCCTCGCCGGTCTATTCTATAGGATAGCACCTATTGCAAAAGAAGACCGCTTGCCCGCCGTCTCGAAGGTCGTTGAGGTTCGGATGAAATGCTCCGGGTAAAAGTGGGGCTCTTCAAATGCGTCATCCTGGCTCTTCAACGTCGAACCCCAGATTTGGTTCTGCCCAGTTTTTCTTGGCAGGTCCCATGCAGTTTTCGCAGCGACAACTCGAGGCTTCGTCTGGCGGCGGAATTTGGAAACAGGAATTGGTTTGGGGGCTTTTGGAACTCTATTATTTTGATCTTGTGAGACCCACTCAGGTAGTTATTATGTGTAATGCCCGAAGCTCCGCTGGCATTCGGTAGTCGTTGACGTCAGTGGCCTACCATTGTCAAAATCTGTGTTACACTACAGAGTACACTTGAGCGCGGAACACAAACGTTCAAGTGCTCGGAAAGTAATTAAATAGAGCCAAGAACCCAGAATTCTGCTTTCCAGTCTCTTGGACAGCCAAATTCGATAATCCATCGCCATTTCGCCTGTGAACAGCCACCTCTTCGCTCGATAACTGGGCTTCGGTAGCTGCACCACCGTTAAGCTTCTTTCTTGGCGTCGTCGATCGAGAACCCCGATACTAGTAAAGAACGAACCGTCAGAAGATGGGTTTCTTCAATCGCCATCCCCGCGGCGGGCCATCCCCAGCTACGGCCCCAGCCGCAAACGGCCACCAACACTCCGCGAGCCATCATAATGAGCCATATTCGATGGCGACTCGGCCAACCTTTGGCCAGTGGCTGAAGCATACATGGTTGGACATTCTGACCATGGCGGCCATGGGTGCCGTTGGTCTCGGTGTATGTCCGACTTGTAAAAAACCCTTTTTGAAATCAGTGAGCATAACTAACGATCGCAAAAGGTGTACATGGCTCGTCCCGCGCCGACTCGGTCGTTTGCGGTAACTTTCACCGACGGCGAGGTCGTTTACCCCCAGTTCGCATACCCCATGCGAAAAGAAATCATCCCGATTTGGCTGGCCGCCTTTCTGGCTTCCGTCATCCCGATCGTGGTAATCCTCTTCATGCAGATCCGGGTCAGGTCGTTCTGGGACGTCAACAACGGCGTTATCGGCCTGCTATACTCGCTCATCACCGCGGCCGTCTTCCAGGTCTTCGTCAAGTGGCTGATCGGCGGTCTCCGCCCCCACTTCCTCACCGTCTGCAAACCGGACCTCAGCCTGTCGAGCAACGACCCGGGCATCGTAGGCGCCGGCTACAACGCCAAGGGGTTCAAAGAGATCTACTACACCCGTGAAGTCTGTACCGGCGACGAGAAGGAAATCAACGACAGCCTCGAGTCGATGCCCAGCGGGCACACCACCGCCGCGTTCGCCGGCTTCGTCTTCCTGTACCTTTACCTCAACGCCAAACTCAAGGTGTTCTCCAACTACCACCCGGCTATGTGGAAGCTCATCGTCCTCTACGCCCCAATCCTGGGCGCGTGCCTGATCGGCGGCGCCCTCACCATCGACGAGTTCCACAACTGGTATGATGTCCTAGCCGGAGCCCTAATCGGCACCGCCATGGCCTTCTCCGCCTATCGCATGACCTATGCGGCTGTGTGGGACTGGCGCTGGAACCACATCCCCCTCAACCGCGGCGCGCCGTTTGCGTTTGGCGGGCCGGAACTGGCCAACGCGACTTTTACAAGGCGCGCGGGCTGGGGCGCTGCCGCGGCGGCTATGACTGACGGTGCTCACCATCAGAAGGGCGCGTTTGATCATGGCCATGGGCACACGGTCAATGGTAATGTCGCGGGGTTCAACCATCGGCCGGTTGCTTTTGGGGCGCGTGCCGATGACATCGTGTGAGAGTGAGGGGATTTGGTCGATCAAGTGCTGCTTTGGTTAGATGTAAGATTAATACGGTTTCGAAGAGTTTTCATACTTCCCCCGCGGACACAACACCGCGATCATGAGGCGTACACGGCGTTGGATGCTAGATTTGGGATCGATACCACAAGGAGGGCCAGGAAAAAGGCAGAATCTAGCTTAGTGAATCTTTAGTTAGCTATGCAGCACGTTCTAATCAAATAATATCAAAATGTTTGCACCTAATTAACTTGGTCCATCCTCGTCATGATATCGGAGACAAAAGGTCGCGATGAGTTGGTGAGAGCGCGATGTCGTCAAATTCCAGTGGACCGGGGTAACGACCCCTGAAAATATAGTGGGCCCACGCATGTTCAACGGCCCAATATTCCGACCACCGACCACGGATCATCCCGCTTTCATCATCAACATCCATCCATCCCATCGGGGTTACCACCCCCACCGCCCGCAAGCATGACAAATTGGGCAATCAGCTCTCCCCTCACCCTCCCCCGATGACCAGCGAGTCCAAGATAATCTCAGGGCACCCGGAAGCGGTCCGCGACGGGCGGAAGGGGCTCTAATGGCAGCCAACTACTGGGAATCCACGCAGCGCAAGCACTGGCAATTCACGAAGGACGAGCTCGCTGCTTTGCGCCAGCGCCTCGACGATGAAGACCCGGGACTCGTCCAGGTGTTTCCGCTCCCGCAGCTGCGCCATCTTAATATCTACTTTAACCAACGTATGGATACTGTCTCGTCTTTCGATATCGACGACCACTTTCAAATACCCGGCCCCTCTACCCCCAACGGCGCATAGAACCTAGCTAACAATCGGCGTTCACTCCTATCTTAGAAATCAACCGGCTCGGCAAGCGCCTCAACATCCGCCAGCAAGCCATGGCCACGGCCCAAGTCTATCTCAAGCGCTTCTACACCCGCACCCCGATCCGACAGACCAACCCCTACCTCGTCATCACGACCGCGCTGTACCTCGCCTGCAAGATGGAAGAATGCCCGCAACACATCCGGTTACTTACGCAGGAAGCGAGATCCCTGTGGCCATCAGACCTACACGGACACGACGCGGCTCGCGTCGGCGAATGCGAGTTCTCGCTCATCTCGGAAATGCAATCCCAACTCATCATCCACCAACCCTACCGCTCTCTGCTCGCCGTCCAGGACCAGTTCGCCCTCACCCACGAGGAGATGTCCCTCGCCTGGACAATCATCAATGACCACTACATGACCGACCTGCCGCTGTTGCACCCACCACACGTCGTGGCCTTCACAGCGGTGCTGCTAGCGCTTGTGCTCCGGCCAAGCCCGGGGAATGCCGCTGCCGCCGCCGCCGCTGCAGCCGCTGCAGCAGCAGGGGGTGCTAGTGGTGGAAACACAGGCAGCGCCGGAGCGGTTGCTGCCGCGGCGAATGGTTCCGGAATCGCGATGGCGGCAACGGCACTAGTCCAGGCGCAGGCCCAAGCCCAAGCCCGCGCCGCAGTCATGGGTGGTAGTGCTGGGGCGGGAGCAACATCGGGCTATGGCTCCCAAGGGTCCCAGCAGATGGGGTACTCCCAGGGGCATTCGCAAGGACACTCACAGGGGGGCGCCTCGCAATCACAGTCACAAGGCGACGTGCCCTTGGTCGAACCGAAGAAAGTGACCGACCCGCGGCTAGCCAAGGTCCAACGGTTCGCGGCCTGGCTGGCGGACAGTAACATTGACGTGGAGGCCATGGTCGACTGCACCCAGGAGCTTATATCGTTTTACGAGTGCCAGGAGCAGTACAACGATAAGCATACGCGGGAGCAGATCAGCCGGTTTGTCAAGGCGCGGAGTCTGGATAAGTGAGCGCTTGCTCTGGGGTCGAGAGAAAACTCCAACTCGCATAGATTGAGACAAAAGAGAGTCTGTTCTCTGCTAAGGGGCTGAAAACGCCCCGTAAACCCATCGCCACGCGGGGGTTCTGGTCGGGAACATACGGACACCGCGCCAATGCACCTCACCCTACACATACCGTCAGCCGAACATCCCAGGTCAGCTTCAACCCCGGGTCGCCCCAAGTGGAGGACATCGACCTGAGCAAGCCAGGAATACATACCCAAAACAAACCCCCCACCCACCCACATACACCTAAGCACCCGAGGCAACATCACAAGATGTGCACGGAAAACCCACCTACGCAGCGGATCTCAATCTAGATGAACCCAGAAGGAAAACGCAAACCAGGATAGAGCAGCTAAGGATGATGGAGCAGCTAAGGAGGATACATCAGCATAGGGAAACAGAACCTAGCAGACAGACAGACCATGGAAAGCAGAATAACCCACCAGATTTGATCAATACCAACACTCACCAGCACCAGTACCCATCATATTTCCTCACAATCACCCTTACCCAAACAACAAGCTATCCACAAAACCGACCTCCCATCCGCACATGATTATGTACCATCCCCCTCAAACAAGACACAACACCGGCAGCCTGCCCATCCGACGTGGGTTGTGCCCGTTCACGATGCGTTCCAACTACAGCTCAGTGCTGTCCTCACTGAACGGGATTCTACTTTGGGTGTATTCACGAACGAATAAAGAATGGCGCTGAAGACACTCAACAGCAGCAACTCTTTGCCTTTAGGCACAAAAATAATGTGATGAGCGGCCTTGCTCCGGTGCGTTTATGAGTACCTGTTTACGGTACCAAGGTGCATACCTACCAGACTTACCTTGCTGAAGCTAGAGGTTTAGCCACGATCAACATCCACAGAGGGGTCGCCCCATATATATTCAGGGGAAGGCAAACCCAGGGAGTTAGTTAACCAAAACATCTGAAGCACAATCCCTCAACGACTCACCCAGCCAGGCTGGAGTGGTGAATATTTCGCTGTGAATGGTGTAATTTTGGCTACATATACTACGCTTTTCGCCTCCTGTCGGGAGAATTACCCCCCTTGTTCTCTGGAAGCAATAAACCAACCAAATGCTCATCAGACGACAAGGTAACGCCTTGTTTCGGACCCAAACAGTCAACACTACTCCGACGCACCTTCTAGGGCCTTTCCAAACTTTTGAAGTCGCAAGCGGAGAAAAAAGACATCCAAGAAAGAGAACGAATCCCAACGCCAGCGAGACCGTATTCCCAAAATACAAAGAAGTGGCTGCCGAAGACATGCCCTATTACTCCCCCCCCCCTCCAGGACTAATCCATCACCTCCAACCCAGGTTCATTCACTGCGACCTCGTTTTTCGGGCTTGTGGAGGTTGGGGTATCAGGGCGAACGGCATATTTATCGACCGGCTTGGAGTACCGTTCGGGGTCATGTTTCATCGGCGGGGCCGGAAAAGGGGGCCCAGGGGGGGATGGTGGGTCATCGGGTTGTGCTAGGTTCGGGATGCCTGATGGCTTCGGGGTGGATGGCCCGGCCAAGCCAGCCGCCTCCTGCGCGTCCGCCAATGGTTTGAGGATAGTCTTCAGTTCGTTGGCTGCAAAGTGTGCCCCCTCTTTCTGCTCGGGCTCCGCGTCCTTGCGATCTCCCCGGTCTGCCGCTGGGGGTTGCTGGGGTTGGACGCTGGCCTCGCCTTTATCTTTAAATTGGTCAGGGGCGGCGGCCTGACTGATGACCTGGCTAACGGGCGTAGAGGCCGCGGGACTCTTTGGCACAGGGCGCGGGATGGAGGTGGGCTCTTCCACGGGCCTAGACTGGCCTCTCGATGAAACAGAGGCTTTCCGGGTCGGAGCCTCTGTCGGAGTCGGAACCGCTGCTGGAGTCAGGTCTGGAGTCAGAACCAAGGGTGCAGTCAGAATCGGGGCCACAGTCTGAGTAACCGCAGCCAGAGTCGGGGCTGCGGCCGGAGTTGAGACTCCCGGTTCCTGGCTTCCGGTCGTCTCCCAGAACGTCCCGGGGTTGGGTTCCGTGGGTCCAGGTGCGTTAGTCTCCGGGGCATAATCTGAGGGCTGCGAAGACGAGCGAGGGCGGGCGGCGATCCGGGCGGATCCGCGACGACGTATCGCCAGTCGCTCGTCAACGGTCGGCTTTGTGGCCGGTTTTGTGGCCGGTCTTGCTGGAGAATCAACCATGTCGAAGGTTGTGCGACAGAGCGAGGGATGATAAGAAGGCGATACTGTCGCTGGCGGTGGTTTGAGGTCGATGTGTATGTGGGATGTCGTCTAAGAAAGATAGTAAACGAGGAGAATAATGTGTGGAGGAAAAAGAATTGTACAAGGTTTGGCGGGGGGAAGTTAAGTACGGTAGATGAAGACCTTGAGAGACTGTGCTGTCACTTCCGTTGAAGAGGAGCAGAAGGGGGCATCCTTCCCAGGCTACATGACTGTCACGGCAGGCATTATGTGGACAGTAAATCCAACAAACTGCTCGAGGAAGGGACTAGAAGATAGACTCAGATTGCCCATGGAATTGAGATCTCGGAGTGTCGATGGGGGCTCCTTCCTATTCGAAATAAAGACTAGAGAATATAGCTCCGCCCTAAAACGCAGAAAGGGCGGGAAAGGGCAAAACGCAAGGCGAGTCCAAGGGCAATAAACATGCCCAGAACTAAATGCCATTCTCAACGAAGCCAGCGCCAAACGCCCAAGCCGCAAAGAGCGGTTCCGGTGATCTTGCCATATCCTCCGCCATGTAGGCATCAATGGACCATCGCTCTTCCACCGCAAGTCCTAACGCCTCCCAGACTTCCAAAAAGAATAGAATAGAATAATAGCCCCCTCTCTTCCCGTCATCCTCAGAAGAAGCCCCAAGATGATCGGTATATCCGAATAAACCCGGCTACGGGAGGAGCGAAGAGGTCGATCCGTACTCCTCGTCCTCGGTCTTGACCCCCGGCTGCTGCGGATCTATAGCCCGCTCATGGAACTCAGAGCGAGGCTTGATAGTCATGCGCGGCACGTTCTGGCCCATGGCCCAGCCGAAAGTGCCCAGCAAGTCCAGCATCTCACACCCGATGTCGCTGTTGGCCTGCAGTACCGACTTCCAGGACTTCGGGAGACCCGCGGCCGTGTGGTGCTTGCTGAACATGTGGAAGAGCATGTGGGCGGCCAGGAAGCGGCGCATCGGCGTGCCTTCGGTCGTGTTGGAGAAAAGATAGGTGACGTCGGCGATGTCGGGGGCGCGGTGGCTGTCGTTGCCCGGGCCGAAGTAGCCGTGCAAGACGTCGACGACGGCGTTGCGCACGCCGGTAATGCCGAAGGTACCGCCCATGACATAGACACCGAGACTGTAGAGGTGGGCGTATGTTGGTTAGCAAAGCAGAGATTGTCCGCGGTGGTGGGTTGACATGATGATGGCGATTGAGCTTACTAGTCACGAACGGAGTGGGTGAGACCGTCCGGAGGAAGGTATCGAAAGTTGCGAGGGCCTCCCGACGGCACAAAGGCCGTTCCGTACAGCCAGCGGATGAAAATTGCAAAGAGACGCGGGTCCTCCCGAGGGAGTCTCATCTCAGTGACGTTCTCTTGGGCGAAGTGGCTACGGAAGAACTCTGATTGGGAGACCAGAAGCTTCTCGTGGACGGTCCAGCGCTTCTCCTGGTACCCAACGATGACGGTGACAACCTCATCTGTCAGCCAGCTAAAGTGAAAGGTATCGATGTTAGCTGTTAGCGTTGTCCAGCGGCGGTTGTGACCCTCATCAGATCTCAGGCTCAAAGGCCCGAGATCCTGCAAAATGCAATGGCTTGAAAGACCCGTTTACGTACCCGTCAGTAGCCTGATTGTTGTTTCCCACGGCCTGCGAGTCCACGGGGGCCGACTGTACACGTTCGCGATAGTTGAAGTTGGTCATTTTTGCTGTAGACTGCCCAAGAAGTCAGTTACCGTGACCAACCAAATGCCCCCGCAGCGAACAAATAAATGAGAAGGGGAAGGGGTAAGCCATAGGGAGAAGAAATAGATGGATATACTACTTACGATTCTTTTAAGGTATTTTAATCGATTCAACGTGCTCTAACGATGCCAGTCAGTGAAGTTGCCGGTGATGCTGGGGTCGCGAGAGCGAATTGCAGAACTGTGGGACGGGTAGAAGGGAAAATTAGAATTGGAGGAGGGGTAGAGTAGAAATAGAAGCTTTCAATGGAGCCCTTGGAGACGGGAAGGAAGCGGTCACTTCAGATTCTCGGTATGTGTTTGCATTGTGATGGTTTGCCGGCCACGCCGGCGAGGGTATGAACATCGAAGCGGAGACAGGCCCGGACAGCGCCGAGAGACCGGGGCGAGAGTGGGAGGAAGGGACAGTGAGGAGGCTACCTCAAAGCTGATTGTTGTTGTTGTTGTTGTTGTTGTTGTATGGGACAAGATGCTAAAGAGCCACATCGTTCCCCAGAGAGCCAATCCTGAGCTCGACCACCTTGGTGTCCTTCAATAGTGTTTGCAAAACACCAGAGGCTGAGAGAGTATTCTCACAACGGTGTGATCCGAGTCACACTCACCAAATTACCCGTCAACAGAACATTGTCTTTGAAATATACCCTCATGGTATGAACCTAGAGGCCCATTCTTACCTCAGAATCAACTTGATTAAGCACTATTACACGAGACCATCTTACAGTCCAGACGGGAGGTGAAAAGCATAATATTGAGATCTTCTCCTTATTCTTGACACGGCCTTTGACATTATATTTCCATTGAATGTGGACCACAAAGCGGTGTCAGGCATACAATTGTTAGGTAGTGAAGCCTTTTGACCTCCTCATCATACTGCCTCGCATATTGACTCACACCAGGGAGGCGGTGTCCGCTAGCGAACTGATTTGTTCCATCAACTCCATGCTGGGGGCACATGAGAAAACCAAACCATAAATCACAAAAGGAAACGGGAAATGTGACATACTTCCTTTAGCTCCTAGCATAATCCCACCAGTACACGTTGTAATACAAGATACAACTCCTCATCTGACTTCTCTTAGAGTGTACCCAGAATAACACATTATAAAAACATGTCCACACATGTCTACCCCTAGGAGATCGAGTGTTGACTTGGGAAAATGTGAGGAACTGGCCCTATGGCGGAATGCAGATAGGCGTTTATTATGTTAATTGAGAAAGCTTGCAGAAAGAGAACTACTTGGGGTTGTGCCTTGCTCATGGCTCCTTATATCCTGATGTCCCTCCCCCCCCTGATGTGCGCGCTCAGGGGTCGGGCACCTCGAGCTCCACCTCCGAGCCGGGTCCGGGACAGCCCCGGCTCGCGAGTGCCTCGGGAGAGGGACGGCCCCGCCACGTCAACCCAAGGCCATCGGCCACGATCCAACACGACTGCTCATGGCCCTAGGCCTGAGCCCTTGACAGAAAACGTGAATTAAGTGTCAACTCTCGCCACCGGAGTTAGAACCACTCGAATCATAATATATTCGATAGCCAACGTCGGAAGGTATATTCAAGAAATGGACGAAAAATACACGAAGACTTCAGTGAATACTAAATATATGACAAGTGGTGTGTTTAATATACTCAGCAAATTAGATTTGCCAAGGTAGCAAGTACATGGTTTATTACAATAAACACGGCACAATTTGATCAAAACAAACTCTCTCCTAAACCATTCCCCTTCCGTAGTTGTTTCATAAATACTGCACAATAGCTACAGGACAGGTAGCCCAATATCAAGACAGAAAAACAACATCCATATGTCCATATATAGAGCCCTGAAAACATGAATTTATGAATCAAGAGGCTGTGTAGGAGCGCATGTTTCATTCCGGATCTACTCGTCACACAGACGCACACACACACTGCAGGGACGGCTATGAGTTGAAATTGTTTTGCTTTGTTTGCTTGCTTGCTTCGATATCGTGGCATACAAAAACACCCGCCCCGCTGCCGCCCTCAGACAGACAGAAGGGTAGGGAGCTAAAAACGGGGAGAATGAGGCTCGTAGGAGAAGCGTAGTGGGAGGAGTCTCATCTCCCGCCACCACGCAACCCGCCGAACCTCATCTCCCAAACCGGCAACCCAGGAATTTGCGCCGAGTAATAATGTTGCTTGTAGAAAAACACCACAGCCCAGTCCAATCAACCAGCTAACCGGCCATCTGATGGCCCCAGAACAAACCGAACCGAACCGAACCGAACCCCAACAGACCTGACTGGTGAGTGTGGTAAGACTCCAACAACAAGCAACGCACTGTAACGCGGCAACGCTTCCCCGAATGTCCCAAATGCTTTGCCCAACCGAGCCCCAAACATAAAAGATAAACGGCTGTGTACGCGCGATAAAGGAAGCCTCCAAGAGCAGCAAACACCTTGGAACCCCAAGCAAGAAATGCGAACGCGTCCACTCCCCTGCCACCAGTTTCCGCCGTAAACCATATCCGAGATGCAGCCCCCTAGAAAATCCTGACAGAAAATAAAAGGGATATAAAAGCAGGAGGCGGGCCTCCGACCCGCCTCTCCAACAAACCCATGATACAGTGAAGCCAGATGGAACATTGGACAAGAGAAGAAAAAAAAACACAAGGGAGATATCAACCAACTCCTCAACCAGCCGCCAGCAACCGTCCGCAGAACCAATCCGGAAATACCAGCACTCTGAACCCGGACAACAAAACGCAACAATGTCTTTGGCAGTCCGCCCCTATATGCCGGAAAATATTGGCCCATGTAGTAGCCCCCAAGAAGATCGAGAACACCAAGGTTGCAACAAACAAACACCGCCCCCGACCGTTCCTATCCACCGACAAGTCGCTCTATATGTCCATCCTCTTTTTCTTTGCCTTTGCTGAAGTCATGGAACCGTGACCCATAAGACTTTTGCATCGTTGAAATAGGAAAGTCGCCGTTTCCGTAATAATGATGAGAGAAGAGCACACGCAGAACACCAAGTTATGGTATCGCAAGGAAACAGGAAAAGCAAACCCGCCAAAAAAAAACTCCGCCGTGAGACGCCGATGCAAAAAAGCTGGCTTCATGAGGATGCAAAACCACCGTGGAAAACGCCCATTGCGCAATAGTCGATAATAGATCGCAGCTCTCAATCTTTCGAGACCGAGGCACCGCTTCCGAAGATCATGTTGTTTTTTGTTGTTTTAGACACAGGTATCGATTAGTCTTTTATCGCCGCCGAGGAAATCCAAAATCTTTGTCGTGGTGAAAAGAATGTTCAATATGTCGGTCAAGGGGATATTTTGTACAGGTGGGTGGGTATCGTGGAGTTGACAAGAAAGTCGAGGATCCAGTCGACCTTGAGGGAGAAGTTATGTTGTCGCCCGCGCCTGCCAGAGGGAGGTAGGTGGTAAAAAAAGAGAATCGATGCCTGCTACTTCGGGGATGTCGGTGCCCGCCAAGATGAACAGCTGTAGAATGAGCGAAAGCACACGGTGATCATACACTCCTGATCACATCGGTGACGGCGGCTCTAGGTAAGCTAATCTCGTCGCGCCGCGGGAGCGAGATGTCAGCCACCTTACCACCGCCGGCCGACGGGCTGTTGCATCCTGGCGGGTGACACCGAGGGAGGCGGGCTAGACATGGAAACACCGGTAGCAGGGTTGACGATGGGAATGGCGTTGCGAGCGCGGGTCGCAGAAGGCTGGTGTAGTTTCAGGCCGGCGTGTTGGCTTTGATACGAAGGCGGGATGAAGGCAGGCGACGAGGAGTGCAACGTAAAGCCCGACGCGACCTGGGTGGGCTGTTGAGTGGGAGAACCTTGCGGCGAGTTGCTCGCCAATGAGGACCGCTCGGACGAGGAGCTGTGAATCGAGACAAGCTTTTGGGGGCGCAAATGTCAGTTCTGATGTGGACCAATCAAAGTAGTGCCGGTCCCTCGAGGACTGCGAAGAGACTCACATCGCTCTCGGTCAGCAAGCCCGGGCAAAACTCCATGTCGTCCTCGAGATCAAACGAACGGCCAGCCTCAAAGCGCACGCGGAAAGCGGAGAGATTGGCGGTCTCGGTCAACTCCTTCATACTCCTAACACCCCGAAATTGTTTTTGCGGATTTTGAGCCACTGATAGCCTGGGTGCGCGGCGATTCCGGCCCCCATGGTGGTTGTGGGATACGGCCGCAGCCGTGGCCGGCGTTGGGTGTTGTTGGTGGGCGCCGAAGTGATAAAATGCAGACATTATGATTGGCAAACCGACAGTGCGATGCAGCGAGATGTTGAAGCCGTCTTGAAAACGGTTGGGGTTTGTAACAAGGAAGTGTGGCGCGGCTTCAGTGTTTGATCGGACCAGTCGGAAGGGTAAACAAACGGGGAAAAAGCTTTTGGTTGAACGGAGAAGCAACGGCGTTGAGCTGTGTTGATTGTGAAAGGGGAGCTAGTTTGTCAAAGATGCGTCGGTGGTCGTGGTGTGGTCGCCTCGTGGTTTTGGAGAGGGAAAGCAATTTTGTGGTGGTATTTTGGTGGGACGTGGGGATGGGGAAGGTGAAGGTAAAAGTAGGAGAGAGGCGAGGGAAAGAGGGACAAGTCGGAGCGGGCGAAGGGTTGGACAAACGAAGGTGGTGGGGGGGCACGACTAGGGTCACGCTAATGCAAGAGAGAGGCAGGACCCCGGGCGAACACAACACTCACCTGCTCCTCGCACTGGCCACTCTGGGTGTGGGCTGGGTGGCAAGGCCGGACGCAAAAGCGGGCCCGGACCGGGCTCTATTGGATGGCCGATCCTAAGCTAGGCCAGAAACGGGCTAAGGCGCTGGACCTGCTGTCGTGTAATTTTGGGCCTGGCAAATTCACCAGCAACCAGTGCTCGAAACGGCGTGGAGGGTGCTGGTTCACTGGTTTCTGGTTGGGAGCTGCAGGTGCTGTTGAGGCGCTGTTCCTGCAAAGCCGACAGGAGGCCATGCAGCGACGGAAGCTCCACTGCCCACTCCCTAACCACAATTGTCACCCGACGTGGCCCGAGAGGATGATGGCGGCGCCGCTCGTGAAGACCTCCATTCGCGGGATTGATGTGAGAACCGGTGCGATTTTTACGTATCTTGTTCATCAATGCTCAATCTTGCGAGTGCTCGTCGTCCGATTTCTATCGCTACCCTCATTTTACTATGGACCTCGTCCGATTTCATCGCACGGTGGTTGCACTCAAAGATCGATCATTACCTAGCTCGAGGCGCAGTTCAATCGCTCAGGAGAACATCCATAGTTGTATCGGGTTCCTCCTAACTACCCTCCACTACACATACACGTAGTATAGATTCGACGGGAGCCCAGGCGTGGAGGAATGCTTGCCCTAGTTCGCCTGGGTCTCGTGGGCGGCAGTGAATGCACTCAGGCGCCGGGAATGATGAAACTGACGCTCTCCCGGCCAATTGGCCAGACGGTGGTTCGAGATGCATGATCGCGTCCAGCCGTGTGGCTTGCAGAGAGGGGCCCGAGGGCCTTGAAGATCAGTCGGGTCCAGCCTTGTGGCGGGACTGCCGCCCGAGAGACCATGACTGGCTGGAACTCAAACATGTTGAGACCTTGAGGACCGAAAATAACGGCCAGCGGGCGGTAATGGGCAGGAATGGGGTACCTGTGTGAACGGTTACGACCCATTACCTGTATCGAAATACGCGGAATGTTACATCAGTCCTCCGAACAAGGCCAGGCGTGTGGCTCGGCGGTGACTCCACAAATAAACCTTGGTTTGGGCATCCCGTTTTGTCCGAAAAGAGAGCTTGCGCATCCCGCCGATCCCAGGGACAAGCTCCGGGCCCTCAATTGAGGGGACTGGTGATGACAGAGCCGGCCACAGTCAGTGGGGGATGGGCTCTTCCGAGCGTCATAGTCTCTCGACCTCGACTGATTTCGAGACTCGCGATGGCTTCGTATCCAAGGATGAGTGACGGTCCGCTCCGACGCGGTAACATTGTACTGTGTAATCTCCCCCTGCGTCAGCATACAGGCTCGGCGCTCGGTTGGCGGGTCGCAAGCGTCTAGATTAGATTGAAAGCCGCCTGGGACGATGCGTCATTGGCCTTTCTCATCGGCCTCCTTGAGCAACTGGGAATGCGGTGGCAGCGCAGTCAGCTCCTCAGTCGGCTTCGCTCGCCATGCGGACGAGCCGTCGGGTTCGACTCAAGAACTCTACCGCGGCTTCGAGAACCTTAATAACCTTAACTCTGATAAGCTACAGATATCAAATAAACGGGATCTAGTTACCTTATGATCTTTTCTGTTTGTCTCGCGACCCTCTTCTAGAGAACATTCCAGCAAGATCAATTTGTGCGCCTTTTTTGAGGTTGAGAGCCGCGTCAGGAAGGAACCTGAGCAGGAAAATACCTTCTGATTAGTAGTGGCTCAGCTGACAGGCCTGGAAGGGGGCAAAACTCAAGCTTGAGATCGCAGGAAAGATTCCTACGTGGTGGCTAATCGTGTTCTTCAATATCAGAAAGAGGGCGGGCGTCGTATCTTGGATAAAAGTGGGTATCAAGAGAAGTGGTCGACGCAAGTATCCCCGGAATGAATCGAAAATCTCCACTTTATCGCTGTTTGAGGGTGGAATATCATAGTAGTGTATTGTGTTTCTGGTTGTGTAACATCTGTTGGGCGCAAGTGTGATTAGGTGAGCGCAGTGAGGTAGGTCTTCTTGGTGTTTCTATTGAAGGGGTCGGATGACAAAGTCACGTTCTCAATCTTGCACCAGCAGCTCCATTTCAAGAAGAGGTCAGAGACGTGTATAGGTAATTTTAGCCTGGAGACACGTCAGAGACGCTCTTGAGCAGCATCGAGGTAAACGACCATTTTGCCCACGGATCTGAGCCTGGTGAACAAGAGCAGCAGCTGAGTCCTCCCGCACAGCCCATGTGAACATTTCCCCGTCTGATTCATGGCGGCCCCAAGCACGCTAAACCTAAACCGGCCAGGTACTGGGGTACCTCCCTCCCCATTCAGTCATCGGGCCAGCCCCGCCTCCACCAACCGCCCAAGCGTTTATCAAGGCTCCAGCCTACGCAACCTCCGCCCGACGTCAACCTCTTCCCCAACAACCATAAACCCACCAGCTTCCTCTTCAAAGACGGTACGCTCACCATCCATCACCTTGCTTGCGAGCGCCGCCGCGCCGATGGCATTTCAATACACATACTCTGAATGAATGAGTCTCCGCCGCTGACACGCAGCCCCTCCCTTGTTTGCAGGCATCATCGAGAATACAGCGCTCCGCATCGCATTTCTTAGTCCACCAGCACGATAACCCTTCACAACCGTCAAAATGCGCAGCAAGTTTAAGGACGAGCACCCCTTCGAGAAGCGCAAGGCTGAGGCCGAACGCATCCGCCAGAAGTACTCCGACCGCATTCCTGTAAGTCGACTGAGTTGTATAAGGGCGGTGAGGACAGGCCGTCGGCAGCGGCCCCGGCGAACCCCGCCGTGCCGCCCACCCGGTTGTTTGCCTTCATGCCTCGTCCACCCAAGCCATCAAGATATTCTAGTCAGCAGCGCTAACGCATATATGTGCCCTCCAGGTCATCTGCGAGAAAGTCGAGAAGAGTGACATTGCGACCATCGATAAGAAGAAGTACCTTGTCCCGGCAGATCTCACCGTGGGCCAGTTCGTTTACGTGATCCGTAAGCGAATCAAGCTCTCCCCGGAGAAGGCCATCTTCATCTTCGTTGACGAGGTCCTGCCGCCTACTGCCGCCCTCATGAGCAGCATTTACGAGGAGCACAAGGATGAAGACGGGTGAGTACTTTCCCCAGGGATTCTGCGGAATCTACCCTCTCACGCGGCAAAGTGTTGTTGTGCACAAGACCGACTAACACGACCATTCTTTTACGCAGGTTCCTTTACATTACTTACTCGGGCGAGAACACTTTCGGGCAACTTCAAGAGTGTGCCGAGTGACGGATTTTCCAATATTCTTGCATTTTCTCGATGAGTTCGCGGCGTTTTCGGCTAGGGATCTGGGACAACACTCAAATGAAGGAAGAAAGCAGGTCTACCGACCTACATATAAGCAAACGACCCCCGAATGGGACGCTTTCTCAGTGCTATGGCCCAACGGAACACAATTACCTCTACGTAGTGCTTAGTCAACCCTTTATTTAAATTCCTTCGGGTTAATACCTGGTATTCATTATTGTACAATGGAATATCCAACCTTCGACGTTGATAATATTGAGACCGTGCACACTTAGGTCTTGGCCACCTGTTAGCCCGGCAGTTGGATCGTCAATGCGAGCTAGCAGATGGATAACGGTGATCTGGAGACCGACAGGACGGAGCAGATAATCGTGGTAGATTTAGACGTCCCCCGGAGTGTCCAGGAGGCTAGAGGATGGCAGCAGTTATACTTCGTACGGATATACATAGTACCTTGTGCTTCGGTGGGGCGTGCATTGCAAGGCTGACCATGACATGCTCAAGACCGCCTATAACCCGGCCATCACGGCGATCCTGCCGTGGGGCCCCTTGGGCCTTCAAGGCGTCTTGTCACGTAAAAGTATGAAATCTTGCTGCGGTTGAACAAAAAGAGCCTGTATATGCTTCTTTAATGATATTTCGGGTCCGCCTGGGCGTATCTTGAGTGGTGCAGCTGGCATGCCAATATTGTGTTACGTGCTTGTTTCCTCAAACGATCACGATCTCGAAAGGGGATGGCCCTGGTACTGTTACCAGCAGTAGTATTGCTAGTGCCTTATCTGATCGGCTACTCTACACTAAACAAAACAAACAGCAGGGAGTCTCCGATACACTACATCGTATCCCGGGGTCGCCTTGTCGATGCGGATCGAAGCTGTCACCAAAACGGGAAAACCGGAACAACCCCCACTCTTCCGAGACAGGTGCTTGAGTGAGGTGGGATGACGATGGAATGCAGAGTGTTACCATCGTGGCTCGCTCGGCAGTCCACCATCGCGTCCTCCCGCCCGTCATCCGATGCAAAATCCATGCCGTCGGAGACCCGCCGACGGTTCTGCATACCAATCAAACCTTCCTTTGTAGCTCTTTTCCGAAGGGCAAGGCCGAAAAGGGAGTCGGAGGAGGTTGTCAACAACTCCGGGTAGTGTATGCCTTCATGCCTGAAGTGGGGCCAGTACTTCGTCTACTTGACTAAAATAGCTCGGTCAACAGCGGGATTGGCACAAATAACCAGTCGCTTGGGGAGAGCCTCGATGGAACGGGGCCATCATCTTAACCGAATCTGGGCTTCGCTAGTCAGGTCGTCCCGCGGATGCTGCAGGGGAACCAGAAGGACAGGAGAGAGGGGCTGTTTTCGAGGGGTTGAAACGTTGACACCCGGCACGCCTTGCCCTGGAAATCTGCCTGCTTCCCCAAGAGCTGGAACCGAGTGTTTCGAGAAGAGGGGGAAATACACTTCACGGCGCGCCAGGTAGTTTTGAAAACCACAAGACCGTCCCAGATCAATGCACGTTGGCAAGAAACCCGAGACACCTCGCATTGGGCGGTTCAGAACCGATCACCACTGTCAAAAGTACCGAGATGCAGCCAACAATCAATCCCCCAACACACTTACAGGCGCCGGCCCTCTGACGGCTGTCAACCTATCTTCAGGTGACAGTCACCTTCTGAAGACAAACGATCCACAAGTGCCACAACGATGTTCCCGGCTGAAGCGAAAACTGTGCCTTTTTCGCTTGATAGCACCGAGTCATGGGAGCCATGCAGTCATTGGTCAGGTGGTTAGCCAAGCAGGCAGCTCGAGGCAGCGCAACAATTGAAGTCACGGCCTCGTCTCATCGAAAGTTGCACATTCCCACAGTGCGGAAGAGCACCGCTGAGGCCGTGAATCTACTACACGTGGTAGGATCTCGCGATTGAATTTTATCGTCGCATTCCTTTTGCCACTGCTCATCCATAAGCTCATATCTTCGAGTCCCGTGATTGCCGGACGCCACCAGTTGGTAGAACTCGGAGTGACGAGGTGGCCACTGTCTTGGTTCAATTTCTGTGCGTTGGGATGCCTACCGAGGGTGGTTTATCGAGGATAGATTCTAGCTTGGTTTACATGTCAAGATACCATTTTCCAGAGTTCAACTCCCAAACCTTCGGGTTGCCGTGGAGTCCCCCCCCCAAAAAAAACCCCCAAAAAGGAAAAATACCAGCCGATCTTCCATTTTCTTCCTCCCATTCTTCTCCTCCTCCCATCCTCCTTTATTTTCGTCTTTTTTTCTTCCCGTTAGTCTTCACGTCATTTTCAGGAAGAAACCTTCTGGCCAATACCTTGAGAGTTACTTGGTCCCATCATGCATGAGCCATATGGTAGCCACTGCATCACTCTGTGCGGGAGCAACTCTTCGTAGCCAATGAGATCCGACGGAAGTGGGAAGAGATGGAATGCGGCGGGAGAGGGAGGTCACACTCCCACACACACCGCTCTTTGAACAGAGAGCGAACAAGTGTGTGCGAACAAAGTCGGCTTCCGCTAGGTGCGCCCAATGTGAACAATTGAATCCCAAATATCCTCATTCTACGCCTCAAGGCAACACCCACTCACAGCTCAACTCCGGGTTGGAAGAGAAGTGGGGAGGTTTTCATGGCGATTCGCCCCAAGGTCTACTGGTCTGCTGAACGAGCTAGGTTTTCTTCTTCCCTCAGCCTCCTCTTCAACGCCACCAAGATGCATGGAGCCTCATCAAGCTCTTCTCCCCTGCTGCCTTTTTTGCTTCTTCCCCAGATGACTGCAAGAGCTTCGCCGAGTCAGTGCGGCGGGCGCATCGTCATGCCGCCCCAGTTCGACGAACAGGGCCGAAAAGGCGGGGGAAGGAAGAGAAGGGGCTGCAACAAGATGACGGAGACCCTGGTCGATGAGCGGTTCAGCTGCCGGAGGCCGCAGGCAAGGCGAAACTGCCGGCTGACCCTTCAGGGTGGCCTTGGCCGTCAACAACCCCCCTGGCTTTTTCGAAAGCTCCGTATCGTTCTCGAAGTCTCGGCGTGTAATTACATACAATTCCGGAAGCAAATGACGGGTGGGGTCGGTGGCCTCTTCGGTGTTTCCGGCTTTCGAATCCAAACTGTCGCCGGACCTTTCGGAGATTCTCGGCGGACATTTTCTAAAATGAGCGGAATTTGCGCCGACGACGAAGAGAGATGAGCTTGACGCGCAATTTTACAACCGCCCCTCCAAACCCCGTGAAAAGTGCCCGAGCTCGGCATTTCGCCTGTGAAACCTGGCTCCCTCCCCTAAATGCCCCGCAAATAACTCAACCGCGCTTGCCTCGGAGATATCACAGTTGCCAGGCTCAATGTTGCGGCCAACTCGGGTCGAAATTTACATGAACTCGCAGTACCTAATTGGATGACTGGATTAGAGAGTCCAAATATTAGCACGGAGTGGTACGGATAGAGAGGCACGCTTGCTCTCGTCTCGTAACCACTTGACTCGCTCTCCAAGCGGGGATCTGCTCGTTTGTTCAACTCGAGTTCCGTCAGGCCCAAAGGTGTAACCAAGCTTGCCAAGCTACCTCATGGCAGATGTTCGAGAGATGAAGCCGCTGGAATGGAACAGAACCTGACAAAATTGACTCCCCTCTACATTTCTCGCTGCGACGCTCATCCACCGCGTTTGCTGGTAACCGAGGCGACCCGCAGAAGTGCGTCGTCTGCAACAGTGACGTCATCATCCGTTCCGACCTGGTGTCAACCCCTCCACTTGACAGAAAAGTTGCCATAATATCTTGCTTCCATTGACAATGACAACTTAAGAATTTTATATCCTACTCGGGCCTGTAGAAGTCAAACTTTCCAATCCATCAATTGACAAAAATACTGCCAATTGGGATCTAAACCACCACCGCCACTAACAAACCAACATCCATCACTACTATACCTCCTTTCTCAATACCACGAACAAAAACAACTTCTTCGACAACCACACAATGTCTGCCCGCTCACTCCTCAACTCCGCCTCCAAGGCCCTCCGCCCCTCCATCCTCACCCAAACCGCCACGCGCAGAACCATCTCCCAAACCCCCCGTCTCCTCCTCAAAGAATCCGCCTCCTGTACGCCCCCTCCCCCTTTTTTTTTCCCTCCTCCCTCCCCCAAACCACACCAATAACTAACCCCCAACCCACAGCCGACCCCAACGCCTCAAACTACGAGCACCATAAACAAGACTCCCTCTCCAAGCAGAAAAAGGGCCAAGGCCATTGGAAGCCCGAGCTGGCGTCGGTGAGCGAGGAGAGCGTGAAGGCGGACCGAATGGCGCCTGAGGAGGCGAGCGAGGCGGCTATGAAGAGGCTGCAGGAGCAGACGAAGGGACGGGCGGAGGAGACGAGTAAGAAGGGGACGAGTATGCGGGATGGGTTGTAAGAAGGGGGGGTTATCATTGGGCTAGTTGCTGGGTTGTAAGACTGGGCTTTTTTTGTTGTCATCGGAAAAAAACTGCCTCGAGGCACGAGGCTTTGGGAGGTGGGGGACGCATTGTATATATTAGTTGTGGACCTGAGACGACCGTCTGTCTGATGGGTTCATTGTGTCATTTCGTCGGTAGTTAAATACAGGCAGGAATGCAGACAAAGGGCGTTACAGAAACTTATCAATTGGTAGCCAACAGACATGGCGATTGCTATCGGGGTGTACTCAGCACGGTTCCCGTTGCCACCGCCCGGTTGTTAAACCCTAGAAGTTTGTAAATCAAGACTAACAGATGAGCCGAGCTAAAGGGGCCTTGCAAATCCATGGGAGATGCTCAAACTCTCTCCTTCAATACCTTACACTACCGTACTCCGGTCGCAAAATGGATATCAATAAATCAACGCCCACTCATAGGTGAACCAAATCATGCTCCCCTACCCCGGCCGCGGCCCCGACCTCTGCCTCTGCCTCTACCACGCCCAATCGTAGCTCCCCTTCCGCTCGTCAGACCCCCGCGTCCCCGCATGCCCGACCCCCGGCCTCGACTCGCCACACTGGGCCGGGTAGCAGGTATATCATCATCACTGTCCGAGCCCGAGTCGGAATCACTGGGCTCTACCGCACCTGTCAAACCTCCGCCGATACCACCCTCGCTATGCTCACTGGCGTCATTGTTATCCCCGTCTTCGTTGTCATATCCCACGGACTCGGACGGAGAAGCACTCCCCGCGTCACTGGCAAAATCGTGATACTCCTCGTCCTCGTCGGAGTCAAGGAGCCTAACAATCGTCGGACCGGCGGGAGCACGCGGCGGCGACGGGGGAGGCGAGGGCTCGGGAGATGGCGAGGGTTCTAGGGCCTGCGAAGCTGCGGATGTAAAGTCGGGCTCGGCTTCTGGGGAAGGCGAGGGTGAGGGTTCAGCGGGGGCTGAGGGCTCGACTGGTGGAGGTTCGGCGGGTGGCGAAGGCTCAGAGTTTGCAGGAAGCTCTGGCTCCGCTTCAGCTTCTGGCGCTGTGACGGGAGATGGCGAGCGAGCCTTATCCTGAGCCGGAGACGGAGCTGCTGGTGGATTCGGCGGCAAATCTGCCATCTCTGTATCCGGAGCTGGTTGATGCTCTTCATCCATTGCAGCAATTGGAGTGCCTTCGTCCATTACAGCAAATGGAGCGGGAGGAGCGGGCGCTGGCGAGGGGCTTCGAGCGCCCTCCGACACAGCTTCTTCCTCCGCGGTCGGGTCGAATTCTTTGTCTTCTTCGTTGTTAAT
The DNA here is from genome assembly GCF_033296635.1 of Dichotomopilus funicola. Taxonomy (NCBI): domain Eukaryota; kingdom Fungi; phylum Ascomycota; class Sordariomycetes; order Sordariales; family Chaetomiaceae; genus Dichotomopilus; species Dichotomopilus funicola. Next base: position 128,824 of record NW_026944089.1, on the reverse strand, counting down.
CTCCTCGGGAGCAGCGGATCGTCTCGGCCGGCCTCGTCCTCTCTTTGCCGGTTGTTGGGCGCTCGTCTCCGTTTGCGCTAAGGGGGTTTGGGCAGCAGATCCGTCTTCCACCGCACTAGCCTCGCCCGCACTTTCACCAGCGCGAGTTGGAGTTGCGGGCTTAACGGCACCTGAACTGTTGCGCTGACCAATCCGGAACTTCTTGTCCTTGCGCCGCATCTTTTCGGTCATGGACAAAAGAGGCTGGGAAGGTAACTCCACGGCCGCATTTGTTGTCGCGGTCTCGGGCTGTCGGTTGCGAGGCGGACGGCCGCGTCGCTTAGGGGCAGCCGGCGGTGCCTGGGCATCGCGTGAATCTGACTCGTTGTCAATAGCCTCACCCTCTTCATTGGAACCGTCGAGTTGCCGAGCGAGCTGGGCATCCAGATCGGCATCTTCTTCTTCGCTGTCCTCACTCTCTTTCCTCAGTCGGCCCGGGGGGCGGCCCCGTGGTCTTCCGCGCGACGGCCGTCCCCGCGTTGGCTTGCCTCGGGGCCGCCCTGGGCCTCTCTTGAGATTATCTGAAACCGGCTTCGGGCTCGCACTCTCAGCTTCGGCAACCTCCGATCGCCGCGGCCGGCCTCGCTTCCGAGTGGGTTCTGCCGGTGGGCTGGATTCTTCGGCTGCGTCTGCGGAGCCTCCCGTTGCTGTTGTTGTTGAGAAGATAGCAGCAGAAGCGAGGTCGAGCGGGTCTTGGTTGGCGTCCTCAGTGTTGTGTTGGGTAATGTTTTGGGGAGGCTGAGGAGGCTCAAGGGGCAGCGAGGCGCGTTTAACGACGATGTCGTTGAACTCCTCTTCGCCGTTCTCGTCAATCACGCACGAAACCCTAGGTCGCGCGTGACGCAGAGCCGGACGATTCGGTGAGTACTCACGTTGCCCCCGTTGCTCCCCGTCCTCCGGTGGCTCAGTAGGATTTGCGTCGGAGGCTTCAGCTGTTGGTTGCGTCTCATCCGTTTCGGGTTGAACAGCACCAGCAGCGCCTTCAGCGGGACCATTGGTCATGGTCTCGTCGCCGCCAAACAAGGCAGGGTCCATATTGGACAATGCAACTTCTTGTGCGTCATGCTGAGTAGCTGGGTTTGGTTTAGACCTCTTGCGATGACGAGGCCCTCGGAAATCGGGGTCATCGTCGTCTTCCCGGCGAGCTCTTCGCTTCGCAATCCGGAGTTGTTTCTTGAGATACTCCGACATCTCGGGCTCATCATCCAACACCGGCACGGTATCGACTGAGGGCATTTGATAGGGGTCGAAGAGAATCTTGTCCGGCGTGTCGTCTTGCTCGTAATAGCCCATGCCGAGCATGCGTTCGCGACCAAGACCGGACGGATCTGGATATGATGACTGATCTTCGGCGCCGGGCGGTAACACGCTGTGCGTCTCCACCGGAGCCGCCCGGTCGCCGTTCTGGTGATCGCCGTTGGCTTCGTTCGGCGGCACGACATATTCTCCCATCGGCGCTGCCCCAGGGCCAGCTGGACCATTCCCCCGATCCTGCTGGGCATATCCATTAGTAGATTCTTGCACGGTGGCCTGGAGCGATTCTGCCAGTTGGCTATCGGGCAGGACGGGAACCTGGTCGGCAAGTCCTGACTCCTTGGCCTTCTCCGCCTCAGCTGCTTGTTGGAGTCGCTGCATCCGTTTGCTCGACAAGCTTCGACTCTCGTCGCCAACGCTCTTGAGCCACGTCAGATTGTGGACTCGGAAATCGACTAAGCTCTCAACGCTGCGGTCGTCGGCGATACGACGAGTATCGTGCCCCAGGAGCGTGTTTTTGGGGATATAAGGGACCCCGTTCCCGGCTCGGCGACAGGCCGCGCAGTTGCAAATCTTGAGACATTTGGGGCACAGCCAATGTTCATTTTGCATCACGACCTGGGGCATCATGTCGAAGGCTCGGTAGAGCACACCGTAGCAATACGCATCGTTGCAGCCGGGGTTTGTGCAGAACGCCAACTTGTAGTGGTAGTCCTTGTGCGAACAGACGTGGCACCGGTGGACGTCGCCCTTCTTCGCCTTTCTCTTCCGCTTCTTTTTCACTGGGTGGCCGTTGTCATCAACCTCGACATCGGACTCCACGGGTTCGGGTGCCGGTTTTACCTGGGCAATGTCATTCCATGGGCGCTTACGGAGTTGCTCCTGGCAGATCTGCGCGACCGGCTTTTTACCAAACTTCCTTCTGGCCAGCTCCAACGGAAGAGGAGAGGTATCAAAGTTGATGAACCCGTCGTTCTTGATGATCAGCGCCCGCCAGGTCTCGTAGCGGTCAACGAGCTCCGACCAACGCCATTGCTCGCACCAGCTGAGGTTCGAGACACAGAAACAAGAGCGGCCCATGGCGTAACATTCCATGCAAATGTCATACGTATCCTCATCCCCACCGACCAACTGGCGGACGCAGTGCTTGCAGGTAAGAAAGCGGTTGAAAATGTTCGCTCGGCAGTACGAGCAGGTGACGTTGGACTCGAACTCGATGTAGTCGACCTCCTTCTCCTTTGTCGCAAACATTTCGTCCACGAGCACTTTGGTGAACAACAGGAAAAGTGACTTGAAATCAGCTGCCATCTGCTTCATTCGGGTGGAGTTCTTGGGCGAGTCCTGCCCGAACCCGAGGAAACCAATATCGACCGTCTTCTCCATGCCCGCCATCTCTTTGTAGTACTTGTCAAGGGTGTAAAAAATAATCGCCTTGTTCTTGTACTGCTCGTCACGGCAGACGAGCCTGGCCTTTGGGAGGGCTTCTTGCAATGCCATCCCAAGGGTCTCGACCGTTGTCCGATTCCACGCAACCTTGATTGTCCGAGTGCCACGGTTCCAGACTTGATGAGGGGCTAGTGGTGGAACGAGGATGAAATCCCCGACCTTCTGCTCCACAACGTACACCGGGAACGTCGCCTTCTTCCAGGCGTTGACCTGAGCAAAGTGCTTCTCGATCTCTATGTCGTGGCCGAGCATGGACAAAAAGTATTCCCTAACCACTTCACGGTCCTTGGTCTCGGTCATGAACCAGATCGAGCTTCCCGGGAGCTCCCCGTTTTTTGAACCAGACGCATCCACCATGATGTTCTGACCCAAACTAGCGCACATTTCTCGATGCGCCGGAGTGTAGGTTCCCTCATGACCGATGTAGCACATCAGGTTCTGTGCGCGCATCTCCTCGGGAAGGCTGCTCATCAAATCGCCAGCGGGGGCCGCCGAGTGTCCTTCCTGGAACATATCCTCATCACCGCCTCCTTTGCTCAATCGTTCGTCGATGTTGCCGTTCATGTAAAACAAATTCGGAGGGATGACCTTTTGGAGGTATGTCTGCCATTCCGCGGGACAGTCGATGTCTTTCATGTAAAGGCGCTGGCGTCGTTCATCGCGGAAGTTGTACGGCGTCCATCGGTCTCCGAGCGTTTTCATCGATCGGAGGTAGTGGCCCAAGGTCATCGGAATGTCGGTTTGGCCGACAATGTCGCGAACATTCTCACCTGATCATCATTAGTCAGACAGATGCACAACTTTCAGGACGAGGAGAATGCGCACGTTTTTTGTTGTAGGTGGATTCCAACCACGTTGCGCTGAAGAGCGACTTGGGCAACTGGTCGTTCCATTTCTCGATGACGAGGGGCTTGCCTCCGTGGATGACATGGAGGAAAACTAGTCGTTCGAATTCCTGCGGTCCGATGTTGCGAATCTGAGCCGCTGAGATGCGCAAAACCCAATGGAAATTCGGTGTCCTTTCCACTAGCGAGTGTAGGTCCAGATCTGGAGGAATCGGATCAAATTTGGCTTGGGGGTGCTGCGCTGCCGGCATTTTGGCGGTCGCGGACTCGGATGATTATTAAGGTTTTCGGGAGTTCGAGGACAAAACGGACACCGTTAGGTGTCGGGATGGAATGCTATGGTGTGAGCAACATTGTTGCATGTTGTGAGGTTGCGATGCGAAGATCTAAGCGTGTGCGAGAAACGCGATACACTAGTTTAAGAGTGGAAGAAGCGCGTCTCGCTCAACCTGGCGGGGAATTGGCCAAAGTGACTGCATGCATGCACAGCTTGAACAAGGCTAGCCAATGGGATGCGAAGAATATGTGAGCTGTAGGAAATTTTGTGGGCCCAACCTTGACTTCTTGTATGAGGCTGATTTTCTTCACTGCTAGGAACATGTGAATTCGTCTTGCAGCGGAAACACCCCTACCACCTCGGATAACGATTCTATCCCGTCAATTTGGTTTCTTTGGATTAAGTATTGGCTTTTGACCTTGTAGGATTTGTGTTCTATCACAATTGGTTTCCATTCCCACATATTAGCAGGTGTCAGAAAATTACAAACTAAACTAGACTTGAGGTTAGTTTTGCATCGCAAATGGTTTGTGGTTTTATTAGTTTTTTTTTATTTTTGTTGTTCCTTAGTCACTCAAAAGGTCACTCAAAAGGTCACTCAAAAGACTAGATAGAAATCAATTTTACACTCACCTTAACTAACACATGCATTAGCATATCCCCATAATGAGCTGTCGAATATTTCCGAGGTTGCCGCTTCGACGCGGCCTCAGTCAACTTGCGAGATCCCACAAACCATGGATGAACTTAGGACCGTCGACTCGCACATGTCAAGGTCTTTCAGAACCCCGACATCTTGCGCTGGGTCCTTACACCCCATCCCAACGTACTCTCATCGCCTACCACACCACCTCCAAACTCCTTTCCGTGGCTACCACAACACCATCACCAACGCCAACCCCAGTGCCGGTCACACCACCACCCTACACCCCTCCGCAGACCGGCCTCCTCTCTATACTCCCGGCCTCATGGGTACCCTACGCCGAACTCATCCGCCTAGACAAACCAACGGGGTCCTACTACCTCTTCTTCCCCTGCATCTTCTCCACCCTCCTCGCGGCACCCCTCGCGACCCCTGTGACCTCGCCCCTCACCGTGCTCGGCACCTCACTGCTCTTCCTCGCTGGCGCCGTCGTTATGCGCGGAGCGGGCTGCACGATCAACGACCTCTGGGACCGCAACCTTGACCCACACGTGGCACGCACACGACTGCGGCCCATCGCGCGGGGCGCCGTGACGCCGTTCCAGGGGCTTGTGTTCACGGGCGCGCAGCTGCTGACGGGGCTGGCCATCTTGCTGCAGTTCCCGACTTCGTGCTTCTTCTATGCGACGCCGAGTTTGCTGTTTGTTGCGTCGTACCCGCTGGCGAAGCGGGTCACGTACTACCCGCAGTTTGTGCTGGGGTTGACATTTTCGTGGGGCGCGATCATGGGATTCCCTGCGTTGGGGATTGATTTGTTGAGCAATGGGGCTGCGCAAGCGGCGGCTGCACTGTTGTACACGTCGAATGTGGCGTGGACGGTGTTGTATGATATGATCTATGCGCACATGGACATAAAAGACGACGTCAAGGCTGGTATTAAGAGCATTGCGCTCAAGCACGATAAGGAAACGAAGCAGGTGCTCACTGGGCTGGCACTTACACAGGTGGCACTGCTGGCTGGGGCCGGGATCGCGACTGGCGCTGGGCCGGCATTCTTCATTGGAAGCTGCGGCGGTGCGCTAGTGACGTTGGTGGTGATGATCAAGAGGGTCAATCTCAAGAGTGTCAAGGACTGTTGGTGGTGGTTCGTCAACGGGTGCTGGATCACAGGTGGTGTCATTACCATGGGGTTGACGGCTGATTATCTTGTACAGTCCGCTCAGTCGGAAAAGGACGATATAGAAGAGTCGGCGTGAGGTACTATTGCGGGGGAGCTGTCTGGGAGGCTTTGTGGGATAGACTCGATGTATCATAAAAACTTGTTCCAGTTCGAAGCCGGTCCCGGGCCAAAGGCCAGCGCCTAAGAAATCATCATTACATGACGCCATTCCCCGAACATGCGGGGCCTGCTGTTGTTTCGGCTTGATGATCTCTTTGATTTTTCAGACCATGTCTACCGTAGGTGCCCAGATTCCCCAACCTGGTGGAATGCCAATGTAAAAAGCCCGCAAAGACTCCTCATGCCGAACCGATGCCATTTTCCACACGCCCAATATTTATGATCTCGGCTTCTCCTTCTTCTCCTTCCATAGAGCGAGGAGACCGACACCGGAAACCTTGACGACTGGGGGGCGGTCAGTGAACGTTCAGGGGACAATAAGAGGGACAATGGTACTAACCCTTGAAACGCACACCGGGAATATCACCCTTCGCCTTGCCCTTGCGACCGAAACCGGCGAGGAGGACCTCGTCGTTCTCGTCGACGAAGTTCAGGCAACCATCGTTGGGAACTAGAAAATCGTAATTAGCGTCTGCCTCATTTGACCAAGACCCAACAGCCTATTCTAAGATTCGCCGTCGCGATTTGCGGGGAGGGCGGGGGTTCGTACCGAAAGCAGTGACCTTCTTGCCGTTCTTGATAAGCTGAACCCTCACACACTTGCGAATAGCCTGTATTCCCACCAGTTAGTCATTGTATCGTTGGGAGATTCGAGAGGCGAGATCCAAGCGTGGATTCGAGCGGGATTTTCGACGTACGGAGTTGGGCTGCTTGGCTTCGACGCCGACCTTCTCGAGGACGATGCCCTTGGCGTGGGACGAACCACCGAAGGGGCTACACCAATGTCAGCACTATTGTCGTCTTTCCAACCATCCACCCCAACGTCATTTTCGTCGGTTATTGCGCACCTGGACTTGAAAGCAGTGCCGAGAGCACGCTTCTTGTACGCAAGATCGGCCCACCGCTGCTCACGGCGGTTGTTGCGCAGCTTGCGGGCCGCGTTGAGACCACGAGGCTTTCCACCGGACATTTTGGCTGTTGAATGACGACGTTAGAGAGATGACTGGTCGAAGGGGTTGACGTCGATCCAGATCGTGAATTCCGTCGTGATATCAGGGAGCGTGGGGTGCTACGTACCGACTTGTTGATGATCGCGGGTTCTGGGTGCGGTTCGTGATCTGGAAGTTCGCTTCGCAGAATCCCGATTTTTCGGCGGGCAGCGAGTTTCGCAGTAGGGCGAGAAAACCCTAGCCTCCCAATTGGGCAAGATGGCCCACATCTGTGGCGCAGCTGAGGCTTTGATTGGGTCCCGATCACACCCGCTTAAGGAATTATGCAACTCTTTTAATGCATATCCACTTCAACATATCCAATCGATCTCGAAGTTACGATTCTATCCGTATAACAGCCGCTTAAAATGCGGGCAGTGATTAATTTAGACCGTTTGTGTGCCGAATTGACCAGCTAGGAAGCCAGGAGGCTAGGTAATCATCAAGCACAGTGCACGATCCCTTTACCGCCGCCATGAGGTAATACGGGCGTTGTATTTTTGGTCGTGGTAATGTATGTCGTTCCGTTTGTTGTTCTAACTCTCTCGGGTTAGGGTTAGCTAAGCACCTCTTAGTTCCACCACCTTCATCCCTCCTCAGCTCATCAAATCATCACATCGATTAACCACAAACAATGGTCTAAATATGTCCAACGGAATAAAAGGGAAAGGCAAACTCGGCGATCCGCCGCAAACGCTGTTTAGTCCACTCTTCGCCTCAAATGGCTCCCCCCAAGCTGGCCGTCCTAGCAGCCGCGCCCACCAACTCACCGCGACCACCGCCGGTGGTTCATCCACATCCGCATTCGCTTCACCCGCCACATATAGCTCTTTGACGAGTCCCACTCCCAACGCCGCGCCCGACCACAGCAGCACCACAAGTCCCCTCAACATCCACCTCCCACCTCTTTCCGGTCTTGGGCCCCATGGCACTCACCCGCCTTCCTTCCGCAGCCGTGAATCCACACGCACGACGGACCGCACCGATGCGTTGTGGGCGGAGATGCAAGCGACGCTAGAGGCGGTGGAGTTAACTGCGAACGGTACCGGCAGTAACAGCAAGAACAACTCTGGGAGCGCCGGAGGCGGAGCCACCACGACGGTCAACAGCGTGTTCAGCCCGGATCACGAACGCAAGCTGGACGAGCTGCGGGCGGCGCAGATTGCGCTGGCACAGGCGTGGGCGCGGAGTGAAGCGGATGAGGCGATGGAGACTACGGGGAACGGCGGGGGTGATGGTCTTGGGTTTGGTCTTGGTGCTGGTGCTGGGGGGATCTCGGAAGGGAAAAGCGTGGCCACGGATGCCGGGGCGGGTGGGATGGGGAAGAGCACGGCTGGGACAGGGAGTGCAAGGCCTGGGAGCAGTGGGCTTGCAACCGCTGGTGCTGGCGGCCAGGGGAAGAATATGGAAGAGGAAACTGAGGTGGACCTCCTGCTAGCGAGAAAGAGGCGGGAGGCAAATGATCGATATTTTCAGAGGGTAAACCAAGGCGTACTGGATGTGGTTGCAAAGCTGGAGGATGTGGCGATTGCCATGCGGGCGGTCGAGCAGGAAAGCAAGGAGCTTTGGGGGGATGAGACCGAGAGTGTTCCGGGAACCGTCAAGTCTTGAATTAGGTGTTTTAGGGTGTTATTGGGGTTTAATGTCGTCTGAGTATCGTTATGGCGTTCTTCTTAAAGGGTTCAGCACAGGGATACGGGCTTGCATAGCAGGGTTTCGCGTTCCGATGGCGTTAATATAATACATTGTTTATCCTGCCAAACCGTCTTGGATGGGAACCTCGAAAACCATTTTGCTTTCACGTTTTATTGGCCTTCTCAAAGATGTTGAGGCAACTGTAAGCGAGGCAAGATGGGTATATTCTTCGAACGTTATCCGTTTTGGAAACCAAAGGACGGATAGGGATGTAATTACACCAGCAGTATTACAACAACCAAGTTAATTAACGTAGAGCTCGGGCCTGCGACGCTCCGACTTACACCGAACAACAAATCTTACTACGTACTTCAACAACATAGCTAGGCGACCGGACCAAAGAACAAGCGACATGTTGCAAAACAACGAGCGACAGGGCCGACCGCCGGATGTTGTGGATACGAGAGTCCAGACAAGCGGCCAATTCATCCGATTTGCCGCTCGGCTTTGGGGAGCTTCTTGATTCGTGGCGTTGACGGGCGACGGGAAGCTGCAATGGAAGGTGGGTCCGCATTGAACTGTGCCTGTGTGGGATGCAGTTCTGGAAAGCGGGAGGTGCAATGCAGGCCGTGCAGAAGCAGGGACTTGGCTTTAGGAGTTCATCTGATGCTGAATATTCGGATGGTTCAATGGGTTCCGGGGAACTGGCTAGTATTCGAAGAAGCAAGTTGAAATGTGATAGGAATGGCCTCGAAAAGACATTCTCTCGGGAACTTGTGCTTGGAAGAAACCGGGCGGGTGGCGGAACCGAATGCCCACTGCACCTCGGCGCTTTTCCCCCCACTAGTGGCGTCTGGTAAGCTGTAAGGTACGTACCGAAACCGCCCGATCCCATCAAAATTTGGGGGGTCCTGCCTGGAACGGGAACCTCTTTCGTCGGCTTCTCTTGCAGCACAACGTGACAACCTCTTCTCTCCACTCCCTAGCGGACGTGTGGTCAATTGCGCGCTCCACCCTTCTCGGTCCAGCTCCGCCCCGTCTTCTCGCGACGTCGACTTTCGTCCTGTTTCCTTTTCCCTCATCCCGCATCACGCAACAGCTCTCGAGTTCTAGCCGATACCGGACAAGATGGGCTACCTCGACGACGAGATCAAGCGCCTCGAGGGCATCATCTCGACCCTCGACGGTCGGGTGCGGGCGCTGGAGACCAGGCAGGTCGGCGGCAGCCAGAAGAAGACGGCCGAGGAGATTCGCATGATTCTCATCGGCCCTCCCGGTGCTGGTATGTCAAAGTGTTGAGCCCCACGGGGAAAAGGCGCACATTTTTGGTTACACTCGCTCACAGACGCCAGGCAAGGGGACACAGGCCCCCAAAATCAAGGAGAAGTTCAACTGCTGTCACCTGGTATGTCAATTGGCCTGCCGGCCTTCTGGTCACATGAGATATTGCCGAAAAAAAGAAAAACAAAAGGGTGTCAGCTGCTAACGCCCTATGCTTGCGACAACTAGGCCACCGGTGACATGCTGCGCTCCCAGGTCGCCAAGAAGACCACGCTCGGCCGGGAAGCTAAGAAGATCATGGAGGCAGGCGGCCTTGTCAGTGATGACATTGTCATTGGCATGATTAAGGAGGAGCTAGATAACAACAAGGAATGCAAGGGCGGGTATGTTTGCTGCTTCTCAACAATTGACGTGCTACAATGGCTCGCCTATGACATGCGCTAACACGTGTCAACCACCCCGCCATACAGCTTCATCCTTGATGGCTTCCCTCGCACCGTTCCGCAGGCCGAGGGCCTTGACAAGATGCTGCGCGAGCGAAACCAGCAGCTGCAGCACGCCGTCGAGTTGAAGATCGATGATCAACTGCTCGTCTCCCGCATTACCGGCCGTCTCGTCCACCCGGCCAGTGGCCGTAGCTACCACACCACCTTCAACCCGCCCAAGAAGGCCATGACCGACGACATCACCGGCGAGCCGCTCATTCAGCGCAGCGACGACAACGCCGAGGCCCTCAAGAAGCGCCTGGCCACTTACCACAAGCAAACCGCCCCCGTTGTCGACTACTACCGCAAGACCGGCATCTGGCAGGCCATTGACGCCGCCCAGGCTCCCGGGCAGGTCTGGAAGAGCCTCCAGACCATCTTTGACAACGACAAGGCCAAGGCCAAGTCGGCTGGCGCTGGCCTCTTGAACAAGCTCTCGCCCCGCTCGTAGATATGAAGCGTGTGGGCACAACGGCCGGGCTAGGGATGGCGGGGTGGTGGAACAAGAATACGAGTATTTCGGGCCCTAAGAGCCCGATATGCTATTCTCGTACCGCCACGGTTAAGGAGGGGAGGGCGAAGAGCGTACTTAGATGTGCATTTTGCGTTCCTCTCTTTCCTCATCAACCTTCAGCAGACCTCTGAAGTGAGGAGGAAACGGTTGGGATTCCCTTGGAAACAGGAAACCAGCACCGCCACGACCTGCCTAGCACCAACTGATGGAACGAACTTCTTGCAAGTGTGTTAGTATCATTGGAAGGAGTTACGGAAAATCGAGTTTATACCCAAGAGCCTACCGAGTGGCAGGTTCCGGGTTGAGAAATTTGCTATGAGCGTGGCGCGATTCCATGATAGAAGCCCTTGTACACAAAAATGTAGAAAAGCTTTAACGTTCATCTTGCCAGTCCCTTGTCTGCGTTTATCCGTGTAGTCATGTCTGTTTTACAGTTTAGTGCCTTTGAACGACACTCATGGACCCCTATCTTCTACTCATTCCGGCACATCACCGCCACAATCCCATGAGTAGCCAACAGTAAGGAAGCAACGGTATCTATTCAAGGGGTATATCTAAAGCGAAGAATGTACTGTGCACTGTATGGGAGCCGTTTCAATGCACCCAAATAATAACCCGAGCATGAGCCCCTTCCCTCTTGTCTGCGGACGGTGCTTCGAACCAGCATCCTCTCTCTCTCCATGTCGACCGCCAGAAACTGACCCTTCTTCGCCCTTGCTATCTAAGTATTCCAGAAAAAGAAGAAAACGGGGGTATTCCCAGATGCAACCCAACCCAATAGCCCACTCACGGTACGTGCCTATCTCCAGCCCCCATGCCAGACCAAACCGAGCCCTGATTCTCGGTCGAACTGAAAAGGGGCTCGAAGACACAGCAACAAGCACGCTCTCAGACAACAACCGAAACCCATGTCCACGCAATGCTCAACAAATCCCAAACCACGCCATCACCGCCATCACCTCTACCGGCTCCTTTCCAACCTTCTCCAACCACTCCTCCTCGAGCAACACTGGCCCATTCCCCTATTCCCATCTCCATGTTGTGACCACTACTATTACCAGCAGCAGCAGCAGCAGCAGCTGTACCAAGGCCGTCCGCCTACGACGAGACAAGATAAAGCACCATCAAGACGCTGCGCTGCTGCCAGGACTGCTGTCGCGTGCGCCGAGGGAGAAGACGCGGGAGAGTGCGTTGGACATGCGAGCGCAGACGCACATTCCGCTTATGCTGCTGTGGGGTTTGGTGTGTTTGTTGTTGTGGTGGTGGCTGTTGTGGGGGAGAACAAAGAAGCTGCTGCTAACACTCCTGGAGCCACTACCTCCTCGGTGTTGATGTAGCTACTCGAGCAGAGACAATAATCATTAGCACGGGGGGTTTCCAACGTCACTGAAAGGAATGGATAGGAAGGATGCTAGAATAGAAGGGGTGCTCACCATTGACCATTTGTCGCTGTTTACCCAACCAGCTCTTAGGCGCGTCGTGGCGGCGCTGTAGGACGACGTGGTTGCTCTGCAGGCGGCTAGTGATATCGTACCAAGCGGTGGTAATCATGGCGTTCTCGTGTCGTAGATTCTTAATGATCTGGTCGGTGGCAGCCTAGAGTGTGCAAGTTAGATACATATGTTAAGCGTGCCTCGGGCAAGGCATGTAACAGAGCAAAAACGTACCTTGTGGGCCGCGAGTGCGCCACCGTTTTCTGCGAGCTTGAGCCGCCGTTGCAAATCGTACTTTTCCTGCTCCGACTTCTCGAGTTGCTACGTTACCTTGTTAACGAGCACACACACAACACACAACAACGTTCGAGTTGGTTGATGGGGTCGGCTTACCTCAATCTTCTGCTTCAGCGCCGTCTTCAGCTTCTCAATCTTCTCTGCATCTTCCTTCTTCCCTTTCGTCTGAGCCCCAGAAGAAGCAGAGTCCTCGCCCGCCGACCCCTGCCCCGCACCAGGAGCCGCCAGTGCATCGTCTAAGCGCCGTTGAACTTTGTCCTTCGACACGAGCACGCCCATGAATTGCTCCTTCATCTCGTCAAGCTCGAACAGCTTCTGCGCGAGCTGCTTGCGCGTGGCCTCGAGCTCGGTGCGCAGGGAATCCGAGATGAGCTCGTCGGACGACTTGAGCGCGGCCAGCGCCTCGGTCTGTTCCTGGCCAATGGCGTCGACTAGAAGAACACAGCAGTTAGTAAAGGTTCGTGGGGCGAAGGAGGGTGAGCTGCTGGGGGCCAGTGTGATGTCCACATACGGTCTGCCTTGAAACGGATGAGATCGCGTTCGCGGTCGGCGGCGTCCCTCTCGAGCCCCTGAAGATGCTTGCGAGCCTGTTCCAGATCCCGCGTAGTGTCGATCAGGTTCCGGCGCATGTTGATAAACGCACGATCCCTAGATAGCAAGCATTAGTAAACCTGTGGCTGGATTTATTACAGAGTGGAAACGAGGGAACTAACGCTTCGCCTGTGGCATGGTCGACCAGGGCATTGAGCTGCTCCTGAGCCACGGCCTGCTTCTCCATCGCCTCGGTGCATTGGAGGCGGTAGTGCTCGACCTTTTGGTTAGCGCTGTCGAGCCCGTTGCGGAGCCGCTCGTTCTCAGACGCCACGGCCATGTTATTCCGGAGCATGCTGTTTTCCGCCTTGAGGCGCTGGACCTCGAGCCGGAGGGCCACCGTCGGATCGGCTGTGGTCTCCAGCTCCTGTTCGAGGCTGAACTTCGCGCCCGAAGCGCCCGGGCTTTCGGAGCCTGGCTCGGGCAAGTCGCCTAGCTGGAGCTGTTCCTGGAGCTCTCGAATGGTGCCTTCGTCGAGCTGTCGTCTTGACTCGAGGTACTCGACCCTCCTCTTAAGCTCTTCGTTGGCATCTTGCAAGACATTCTTGGACTGGAGTGTGTAGATGATCTCCTGCTCGTTGCTAGTCAAGACCCTGATTTTCTCGTCGACTTCCTTCTGCAGCTTCCTATTCTGCGCCTTCACCTCGTCGAAACTCCTGAGGTCCTGTTCGAGTTGGAGGATCTGTTCGTCCAAGGCACGGTTCCGCTGCTGGATCACGGTAAGGTCTTGGGCTTTCTTCTTGTAATTTTCCAGACTTTTGATCAGCTGCTGCTGTTGCTTCGTCTCATGCTCCAACACGGTGACTTTGTCCTCGAGATCTTTCAACCGCTCTGCCTTGCCGCGTAGTGCCTCATTCTCCTTTTCATATCTTGTCGACCGATGGGTCTCTTTCTCGAGCAGATCCTCCAGGCGGTCAATCTCGGTCATCTTTTCGCGGATCTCGTTCCGGAGGTCCTTGATCGCGGAGGAGGCATCGGAGCCCCTAGCCCGCTTAAGCGTCGTGAGTTCGTCTTGGGCCAGCCGTAGGTCGGTGAGCATAGCCTCACGCGTGCCGAGGAGCTTATCTAGGCGCGACTGCAGGTCGGCATTTTGTTTCTTGACCACATCAACCTTGTTTTTCATCTGTTCTAGCTCCTCGGCCATCAGCTCCGGGTCCCGGAACGCATGGATATCGACGTCGGTGTCCACATCGCCCGGTTGCGGCTCTGCCTCGGCCTTCTCCTCTCTCCCCTGGCGTAGCTCCGTCTTCTGGTTGATGATTTTGGCAATCTCCCCTTGAGTCTGGCTGTCGAGGGTGAGGATCTTAGGGACGTAGGTCCTCGAGAGCGAGCCCATGCACGCGGCGGTGAGGAAAGCGGAGAGGAACTCGCACAGGGCATTATCGGTCGGGTTTTCGGCGATGGCACGGAACTCGGATGGTGACGGGGCAAGAAGGGGGTTGTCGGAGCGCAGGAAACGGGCGAGGCCGCGGTAGACCGTCTCGAGGTTTTGGCGGTGATCATGTTCGGATTGCGGGGTGAGGACGAGACTGGAGGAGTGGAACTCGGGGGAAAGCATCTGTTCGAGAATCTGACCGAGGATGATGCCGTCGCGCAGGTCCTGTAGCGTCTCGGCCTTGTGGCGCGTGTCAAACGTGTTGGCCCATTTTAAGAGCGCTGCCTGCGTGAGGGCACTATATTGCGCCATGGTCGGTCTACTTGGGGTGGTGGGAATGAGATCGTTTATCCGGGATTTGGGGTAGATTCGGCTCGGTGGCCGTGCGGTTCGCTATACGAGTGCTTGAAGAGTGCTAGTTCGAAAACACCGGGGGGATATGGACTCGAGAGGTGGTGTCTATTAGATCGGAAGATGTGAGAAGCTGGAGAAGCTGGAGAACCCTGAGGGAAAGTGAACCCCAAGGTATTCGTACAAGTGGAATGATGTGAAACCGGTAACGTGGGCAGCTGCGGGGTGATTTTATTCGACAAAACCCATTGCGCGGGCTCAAAACGTCAACGAAGACTCCAAAGCGATATTCTGGAAATCTTGCCTCAGCCTGGGTTCCCGTGTTTCATCATTGTGCTGGCCTGTCCATTCTCGAGAAAGGCATTGTTGAGGATGGTTTTCAGTGATTCTGGGGGCGTTTGCTGGGGTCCCACAGGGTGCATGGGCAACCCCTGCGGGAGCTCCACGGCCGTTCGATTGGCTCGGGAGTGGGCAAGGGCTTGGTGCAAAGCCGCGCCGTCATGCATAAATGAGAGCCGCCCGCCTTGAGACGGGCTAGGGCGCTGTACACGACGAGATCTCTGTGTCGGTAGCTGTATGGAAGCAGCCTAGAAGCTACTAACTTAATCTCGATGCTGAAATTTCGGGGGTGGCGGATAGGTCGAAACCTTCGTGCCGCAGCCTCGAGCTTACACAACCAAAGCCTTTCCCCCAAGACAACACACGCTAACGTTCATAACCAACCGACCATCATCAAGCGACGTGATCATCGCCCATAATATAACCACTCCATAACGCCAAGGCACCAATCTTCAACCGCGCAAGTAACGGCCAAGTAACAAGTCAACCCCCCATCCAAAATCATCCCGCGCGCATCCCGTAGACCGTTCCATCCTCATAACCACCGGCGAAGGCTGGAGCTGCCGTTTGTCGTCATATTCATTGCATTCGGGGGCTTAATCCCGTCATCAGAGCTGGCGCGGCGCACATCTATGCGATGTGAACCTCCTGGTCCTCCTCAACGAGCACCTTGTATTGCTCCCCCATCGCTGAAACGGTCCCGATGGCTTTGTCACCAACCTTGGCCGCAAAACCCCTAGTTCAAATCGTTAGCACGTGATGAGACGCAGACCGAAAAAGCTGGTAGGCGTACTTGATCAGGGTATACTCGTGGGTGATGAGACCGCCGGCTTCCTCGATGGCCTTCTTGGCTTGGTCCACAACCCAGTCGGGTGTCTCGCGAGGGTAGGTGAAGAGGACGGACTTCTGGATGCCGACGGCGCTGACGCCAGCGGCGAGTGTGAGCGCGGCAATGACGAACGAAAATACCTTCATGGTTGCGGGGGTCGGCGGTGAGCTGAACGATGTCGTTTATTGAAGTTGGTAGTGTCGTGACGTTGTTGGTTTTCTTTTGAGAGGATAGATGAGAAAGCGATGATGCGCGGCTTGAATGGATGTTGGGTGGCAAAAGGATTCGATTCATTCTTGTACCGGTTTGCGCCAGCGGCCACCCCTCGTTTTACAGGGACCTGGTCCGCCCAGAACCACTGCCGCAGGCACTGCGGGAAGCATGCAGGAGTGCCGAAACAGGCAGCTCACCACGGCCGATTGGCTGCAGTCGACCTTCTGAAAGCAGCAGGTCAGAGCCGCAGAGTTCCTCAAGAAAGTGGTCCAAGCGCCTCAGTGCTTGGTTTTGCAGGGAGCTCGCCCGACAGCCAGCCTTGTGCCAAGCACCCCACCAGCGAGCGGCCCAACACCTTGACAATCCCGAGCTAGCCTGATTGGGTACTGACCTTGAACTGGCGAGGCAGCGAACTGCGTGACGACGACCAGCCGCAAGCAAGCACCAGCGCCAAACACAGCTCCCAAAAAAACACACGATTCCGGACCGCATAACCACAACCCACGACGAATATTTCCGACGACCCCGACGATCCCGACTATTTGATACTCCTTCTCGCAAGATATCGGTTTTTTTCGCCATGCCAGCCACAACCGCAGAGACGCTGTCGCTCGTACAGCGCAACGTCTCGGTTGCCCCGCTAGTGCTGCTTTCCGTTGTCGACCACTACAACCGCACAGAAGCCTACAAGAGCAAAACCAAGCGCGTAGTAGGCGTACTATTAGGGTCAAATGATGGCACAAATGTGCGGGTGTCCAACAGCTTTGCAGGTACGCTAGATTACAACTCATGCTAAGGGAACTTCCAGTAAATGGTCGCCTTGCTGACCAGAGCTCCTCTACCGCACAGTACCCTTCGAGGAGGACGACAAGGACCCGTCAGTCTGGTTCTTGGACCACAACTATGTCGAGTCGATGAACGACATGTTCAAGAAGGTCAATGCACGCGAGAAGTTAATAGGATGGTACCACTCCGGCCCAAAGCTGCGGGCTTCCGATCTCGAGATCAACGAGCTTCTCAAGCGCTACACACCGAACCCGCTGCTAGTCATCATTGACGTTCAACCGAAAGAGTCAGGCGTGCCAACAGATGCATATTTTGCCGTGGAGGAAATTAAGGACGTATGTGCTCGCGGGGATTTGAGCTGCTATGCCGTGGGCGAACCCCGCTAACTCGAACGTTTGAAATAGGACGGAACTACTACTTCCAAGACCTTTGTCCACACCCCAACGATTATCGAAGCCGAAGAGGCCGAGGAGATCGGTGTTGAGCACCTCCTGCGCGACATCCGCGACGTAGCAGTCGGCACCCTCTCGACCCGTGTCACCAACCAACTCCAATCCCTACAGGGCCTCCACCTGCGCCTCCGCGACATCCAAACATACCTGCAAAAGGTCCTCGACGGGCAGCTCCCGGTGAACCACGCGATCTTGGGTAATCTCCAGGACGTGTTCAACCTTCTCCCGAACCTCTCAACACCGAAACCCGGCGCCGCGACGACTGGCGGTAAGAATGACACGGAACTCAACTACGCGATGAGCGTCAAGACCAACGACCAGCTCATGGCTATTTACCTGAGCAGTCTGATCCGGGCGATCACTGCGTTCCACGACCTTATTGAGAACAAGATCCAGAATCGGCAGCAGCAAGAGGAGAAGGAGGCGGCCAAGAAGGAGATTGAGAACGGTGGCAAGGAAGGAGACAAGAAGGAGGGGAGTCCCGCGGTCAACGGCGACTCCAAGGAAGGGGGTGGTGACAAAGAGAAGGAGGGGTCTAAGGATAAGAAGAAATAGGGCTAGATAGAGGACGGATGGGGCTACTCAAGCATACACGATTGTATGAGATATGTCTCTGCCAGGGCAGCAAAAATGTCTCGATGCTATGCCATTGTCCATTGCCGCTGTTAGAGTGAACCCGCCCTCTTACACATCTGCAACAATTCCCGCCACCTCTTCCCTTCTCATCTTCCGCTCAACCACGTACTTCCCCAACGCTTCTCTCCACCTGTCCGCCAGTACACACGCGAGCAGATGCTTACATACCGAAACACCATTTCCCAGCCCAGGCTCTAGCCCATCCAAACTTAGTCCCCCAAACGACCATTTCCCTTGTGATCTCTCAGCACCCGCAGGCTTAGGCTCATCAACTTCCCCAAACCCTTTACCTTTGCCCTGTTCATCTTGCTCCTCCTCATCCCATTCCCCCCCATCTTGAACCGAAGAGAATGCAAAAGCAGCACACGTGCAATGCCACGCCTCCAGCCGGACAATATACACCTTCGCTTCCGTCGTCCCCATCGCCCCGTTTGTTTCTTCCCCATCTCCCTCATCCGCACCACCCCCGCCAGCTCCACCTCCACCTCCTCCGTACCGTCGTCGTCGCCATCTTTCGCGTGCGGCCTCGGCTGCTGCGGCCGATTGGACGAGGTAGAAGGAGGGAGGTGTTATGGCGTTACTCTCCCTGGTCGGGTTAGGCTTCACCTTTGGCTTCGTCGTGGCCGGGGTTGGGACCTCGGCTTCGGCTGACCTAACATCGTCTCCGTTACCATCCCCATCCCCATCTCCCCCATCCTCATCCTCATTCCCCTTCCCATCCCTCCCATCGCGCTCTCCAGCCTCACCCCCGTCCTTCGTCCTACCAACTCCCACCCCACTCCTCAAGCCACTAGCGCCCTCCTCAACATCAACACTAACCCGCGCCACAAATCCCCTCTCCAACAAACCCAGCGCCGGCAGCACCAATCCCGGGAATAGAACATGTAATGTGGTGATAAGTGGGCGAGAGGCGGGTGGGACGCGGTGGAGGGGGTTGTTGTTGTTGTTGTTGTTGTTGTTGCTGGAGGATTGTTCTTTTTCGGAGTTTAATGGTCTTTGCTGGTTGGGGTTGGGCTTTGGTTTTGGGGGGAGGGTGGATGGGATTGGTGGGGGGGTTGATGAGGGTGGTGATGGCGATGATGCTGGTTGTGGTGGGTGAAGTTGTGGGTCGGATGCGGGCGTTAAGGGGATGGCGGAGATGGCGTTGATGAGGGAGGTGAGGAATGTACGTGGGGTTGGGAGAGGATCTGTTTCGGAAGCCGGTTGCATGGTGTTGGTGTTGTGGGGGGTAATTATTTGGTCTGAGTTGTTTGTGTATGTTTTTGTTGTTTTAGGAAGAGAAGGATGAATAACTATGCGCAATTCGTGGGATGGTAGTTGTCGTTGTCCCGCGGCACTTACCCTCAGAAAATAAAGTCACAACACCCCTCGAGCCTATCATGAATTGTGTTCGATTTTGAAGCATTTGTTGTCCATGGCTACGTTACACATTTTGTCATATTTACAGTTCGTTTCGCCCCGTCTATACCCACTCCTTCGGATTTTGCAACACTTCCACAAGCCTCGACTCTCTGCTTTTCGGCTCCGGCTCATACATATATTTCCAACTCGCTGTCAATGGCAAGCTCATCAGAATGCTCTCCACCCTTGCACCCGGTGTATTCAACCCAAATGCCGTCCCCCGGTCGTGCACGAGGTTGAACTCAACATACTTCCCCCTGCGAATCTGCTGCCACTCCTTCTCCTTCTCCGTAAACGGCATATCTTTCCGCTTTTCCACGATCGGGAGATACGTCGGAACAAACGACTTGAGCGAGTCCTGAACGAACGCGAACAGGTTCTCACGATCCGAGACCGTCTCGTCAAGATCGTCGAAGAAGATACCGCCGACGCCACGGGTCTCACCGCGGTGCTTGTTGTAAAAGTACTCGTCGCACCACTTCTTAAACCTCGGGTAGTATCCCTTGTCGTGCTTGTCGCACACGTCCTTCAACGACCGGTGGAACTGGACCGCGTCCTCGTCGAACAGGTAACTAGGCGTCAGATCGCAGCCCCCACCAAACCACCACGCGCCGGACGACCCGTCAGGGTTAGCTGTCTCAAAGTACCGGTAATTGAGATGCACGGTCGGCGCCATGGGGTTCTTGGGGTGAACGATCAGGCTCACCCCAGCAGCGAAGAACTCCAAGCTGTCCGGGATCTGGTCCTCGGCCGCGATGTTCTTGTGGTTGGCACGCATCTTCAAAATAGCCGGCTTCGGCAAGGTGCCGTAGACTACACTAACGCCGACGCCGGCCTTTTCAAAGACCTTGCCGTCTTGCAGAACGCATGTGATGCCGCCCCCTCCTTCCTTGCGCTGCCACTCGTCGACCCGGAACCGTGTGCCGTCCGCCTCTTCCAGGGCCTTTACGATGGCTTTTTGTTGCTCCTTGACGAATTTCTCCATGCGGAGGCGCATCGGCGACGTATCGGATACTCCTTGTTCGGTCTTTAATTGCTGGTCGCGTTGGGCAAGGGTCGGGCTGTCCATCTTGAGGGGTTCATCGATCGCCTGGAGAGCTTCTCGTTAGCGGCCCAGATCGCATTTGAAAGCCAGCAGCATGTAGCAGGTCCGGAGAAGGCGTACCATCTTGTAAGTTAGCGGCGCCGCCACCGCGAGACCCAAGGCAGCCCAGCCTAAGATCCGTAGCGGCGCGGAAGTCCGACTGGAAGCATCGGCCCCGGGGAAGGTCGAAGCAGCCCTTCGGGGCGCTGTATTGGCCCTGAGGGGCCGTGGACCGCTCAATTGGCCCCGTGACTTGCATTGGCCGAGAAGGCGAAAGGCTGGCCGCCGGAAAGCCATTGTGGTTGTCTCAAGTTGGGGTGAAATCGTGGCCCGTGAAGGTCGAGGTGGTGCGAGGAAACGCGCAGCGCAAGCTGGCCTCCGAGCTTCGGGCTGAGTTTCTTCGAGCTCTGCAAGAACTCGACGGGCTCCCCAGCTTATCCTTCGGCAATCCACACGACCCGCTCATGGAAGGGCCGATTGCGTCAAGTGTTAACACAGAGCCGAAGGGGAATCTTGAAAGTCAAAATCACAAAGCTCCGGGACAGGAGCCGGGAAGCGGAAACGGAAGCATCAAAAAGGTCCGTCTGACCGGGATTCGTCGGTCTTGGCTCGGCAAGGGACCGCCGTGAGATCCCGCGGGGCGTTCCTTGCAGATGATCTTCTGTGCTGCAGGGGCCCAGCAGGCAAAATCGAGCAACAGCATCTGGTTAGACAATAAGGCTGGGAGAAAGACAGAAAAGGCCTAATCATTAAATGGCGGAGGAAAAAAGAGAAGCTTGCTAGTCAAGATGTGTCGTTAAAGTTCTCAGTTACACGGATGGCAGGTTTGCAAGTTATTGAGCAGCGAATTTATAATAAAAAGATTATCAGGTAACCTGACTACCTGAGAGTTGCACGTAGCGTCACATGGTACTTGGTATTCCAGACGACAATACCGCTAACTGGAATACTCTCTCACAAACTACAACTCACGATATTAGAGGAACCCACAGGTTAAGGTACCATGGCTGTCACGATCTTGGGTATGTGTACCTGATATGGAAACTGACACCCCCAAAATACAAATGCCGACAAAGTACATGGAAATACACCGAGAAAACCCCAGAACTCAAAAGAGACGATGTCAATCGAGCAGAAATATAATATAAACATTGTCTGTGTGTGTGCCATCTTCGCTAACACGCGAGAGCAACTGAAGACGCCTTAGTTTTTAGAACATCCCCCCCCCCTACCCCCTTCCCCCCAGTGCTCTCTCTCTTCACTCCAACAATGAAACAACTAACAACCAAAAAAACTAAAAACAACCAAGTATCACATATTCTCCGAGTCAATGTCCGAAACAATAACAACAAAAAAAACACGTTCCAAAGCCACACACGGTATTAGAGTTCCCTGGTTCCCAACGCCACAATGGAGAGAAGAAAAAACAGCGACGACGAGAACATAAAAAGGGGTGCGCGCGCATAAACCAACACCTTCCCTCCCTCCCTTCCCCCAAAACAAAAAATAATAGTATACCACAGGCCAATCAAACAGTGTACGTGCAATCCGGTAGCGTCCCTATGCGATGGACTTGAGGATGCTCCAAAACCATATGGTATGTACCCAAAAGACAGACATGGTGCGCGTTGCGTAGGTCGTTGTCCCGTTGAAACCCTCGCCGGCTGGCCGAGGGAACTTTCTACCATCTCTCTCTCTCTCTCCCCAATTTTCAGTCAATACACACATTCACATATCACGCCAATGAGAACGGAAAAAATCGCCCAGTGACGACGACGGCGCCATAAAAAGCGGCGCATGTCCCCGGCGAGCCCAAAGCGGTTCACCCCAGCCTTCTTACCCGGGGTTGTTTCCGGCCTTGTGCCGCTTTGGCATGCGTGGGGTGGCCGGTTTGCCCTTAATCTGCACGCCGTTCAGCTGCGGAGTGCCGATAGGTACCGGGGTCGGCGCAGATGCCGGTGTATCCTCTTCCGCTTTCACCGTCGATGGCCGTCGCCGTTTGTTGCTGTTCTGTGCCGGTGAGGTGTTGGCACTCGGCCCGCTGGAGTTGGTACCCTGCTGGCTGGCCTGAAGCTGCATCATGGGGGCCGTCATCTGCACGGGGACCGGGCTGCCGACGATGTGAGGAGAGCCCGGGAGCATGGAGTTGGCCATGGCGGGGCTGGCGCCGACCGGGAACTGGCCGAAACTGGGTGTCCTTGGCCCGCCTTGCGGCATGGGCTGACCGTTCATGACCTGTGCTTGCGCCGAGGCGTTGACTTGGCTGAGGTATTGGTCGAGTGCGTTGTAGGGTGCTAGCCCGGGATGGGTGTGATAGAATCCAAACAACGGGTTCATCTGACCCATGATTTCAACCATCTACGCGAAATTAGTAAATTTATGTCCCACAAAAGGTGGCTTTTCCGCGGCGGGTGTTACCTCAAGGAACTGATACACAGCTTCCGTGATGCCCATGCCGCTTTTCACAACCGAATGAGGAAGCTCAATGTCGGGAGGTGGGCCGGAAGGTGCCTTGGCCATTTTCGTCTTGGTCTTCTTGCTCATCTCTGGGGACTGTTTGGGATCCTGCCCGTTGAGATTGCGCCATTCCTTGACCCAGTTGTGGGAGGGTCTGGCAGCTTGGATGACCAGCTTTCTCGAGACATACTCTTCGTGGCCAGTGGTTTCAAACTCGAATATGTCAAACTTCTGCTCACTGTCAAAGTAAACACGGAGATTGCCCGTCGCGACCAACTGCATACGTTGTTAGCAAATAGCCCACCGCAGCTTTTGAAAGGCAGAGAACTCACGTGTGCACCGTCTTCAAACCAGTAAACTAAGCTAGCCTTGTCGTTCCAGATCATGTGGCAGTCATTGGGCATCGTCTTGTCGGTGGTGCCCTTGTCCATGATCAGTTGCATCGACTTGACGCCACTGTCAAAATGCGTGTGGAAGTACCGCGCAATCGCGGGGTACGCAATCTCGTAGCTCTTGTGCTGGGTCTGTTCATCACCATCCCGGACCAGAATCGAGTGCTTAAAGACACCCTTCTGGGAGAAGAATTTCTGGACAAAATCGTTCCAGTATGCCAGGTCATCCCGGCCCTTCGAACCCTACAAACAAGATTAGCCAAAGGGAGGAGGGAGGAAAGCGTGCGGATATAGGGGGGACTGTGAACCTACCGAAAACCCGTTGAGATGCTCGCCGAATTGCATCAGCTTCAGCAGATAAATCCCCTTCAGGTTCATCGAGTTGTTCCTTTGCTGTGCGAGATTTGCCATGTTGGCCGCGTGCTGCTGCTGCGCGTGCGCTTGCATCTGAGCGACCAACTGCGCTTGTTGTGGCTGCGTAACCTGGGGAGTTTGCGGGGGCGGAGCCTGGGGTTGCTGCTGGGGGTTGGGCTGAGGTGTGTGGCCAGGAGGACCCGGTGTTGGTGCTGGTGTCGACGCACCCCCGCTAGGCTGTCCGGGCTGCGACCCGGGTGGCTGTTGCGGTTGTTGTTGGCCTTGCTGGGGCTGTTGTTGCTGTTGTGGTTGCGGTTGCGGCTGGGGTTGTTGCTGCTGTTGCGGTGGCTGTTGCTGTGGTTGAGGTTGAGGTTGTTGCTGGGGCGTCTGTTGCTGGGGTTGCCCCGAGGCTTGTTGTTGTTGCTGCTGGGCCTGTTGAGCCTGCGCAGCTTGTTGGGCGGCTTGTTGCTGGGCCTGTTGCTGCTGCTGTGCTTGCTGCTGGGCCTGTATCGCGGCCATTTGCGCGTGTTGAAGGCTCATGTGCTGCGGATTCATCGGGTGTTGGTTGGGGTTCCCTCCTTGCTGTCCCATCTGAATCTGTTGCTGCTGTTGCATCGCGATCTGGTGAGCCAGCATGTTGGTCTACAGAAGAAAAAAACGGTTCGTTAGCACAAACGCCCACCAGTTGATACCTACAGGTTTTCATCGCAGACCAAAAAAGGTCTCTACACAAAAATCAATCAGGTTGTCTTACGTTCATAGGTTGACCCTGTTGCTGTTGAGCTAGATGTGCTTGTTGGAGGTGAAGAGGGGAAGCTACCGGCATCCTCCTGCCCATAGCCGCCATCTGAGCAGCCTGGGCAGGGGTCATCTGGTTTATTGGGAGACCCATGGGGTTTTGGCCCATGTTTGGGTATCCAACGCCATGTCCGGCCATTAGAGCAGAGCGTGTTTGCTGCTGGTGTTGCAATTGCTGCAGCCTTTGCTGTTGGAGCTGTTGATTATTTGCGGCGTCTAGATAGGTATCATGGTCAGCGTCCCACCTAGAAATCGGGATAGTGAAACACAGTCGAGCCATCACACTAGAACTTACACATTTGGCCCATCTGCGGGTGGTGAAACATCTGCTGAACCTGCGCAGGGTTTAGGTGCTGCATGGCGGCCACATGTGCGTTCGGGTTCCCCGGCCCCATGCTTCCCATGAGAGCGCCCGCGTTCATTTGAGGGCCCGGCCCAGAGACGCCCATATGTCCCACGAGCTGGTGAGGCATGCTTCCCGGCGCGGTGCCGGGCTGGCTCGGGTTGTGCGCCATGCCTTGGGCCATGGGATGGCCCGGGGGCGCGCCCGGGTGCTGCTGCATCCCGCCCGGATGCGGCGAAAAGCCTGGACCCATACTTGCCATCATCTCCAAAGCTCCCGATTTTCCACCGGGTGGATATGGATCCCAACGTCGTCTGGTCTACCGCATACAAGTGCGGACGGAGAAGTGGTGCAACAGTGCGATGCGAGGTTTAGCCGTGTGTTGGGATGCGGGAAATGCGCGATCCAAAAAATAAGGGTCGCGTAATCGCCCGGGAGCGTCGGATGCCCACAATCTTCGAAGCGAAAGATGATTGTGGTTGTGGCGTTTGCTTGTTGTTCAGAGGGTTGTGTATGGGACAAAGTCGCGAGACGTGAGGGTGCAGATGACCAGTCGCGGGTAATGCGACGGTCCCAACGGGACGGGACGGACAACAAAAACTTTGGCGACGTCAGCGGCAGCCGTGGCGGAGCGAAAAGCGATGCGCGATAGGTGTAGGCGACCGTGTAGCGTGTGAAGAGTTGGGCGGTCGTTGGGGCGAGATCGACGGGTGCGGCAACGACGTGTCGCGGTGGGAGGTGGGTTGTGGAGTTTTGGCGGACGGGGGGTTGGGATTGGCAAGATTAAGGTACCGGAGGCACCACGCAAAAAGAGCGAGGAGGGACTGGCTTTTGGCGGTTCCAGCGTGCTCGCCCGAATGAAAATTGGGGTCGCTCACCCCGGCAAGAAGTGTTAAAGCTTTAAAGCCCCGTGCAGTGGCCCACTGAAAACTCAGAGCGCTGGTTTGTCGCAAGAGAAGAAAATAAAAAAGCGGATGAAAGTCACGTCGGGTATTCGTGTCGTTTATGGAGATTTCCCCTTCCTCGCTCTTTTTTTACACGATTTCCTGACGAAGACCCGTCACGGGATGAGAGGGACGAGGAGCCGGATGAGGCGTCGAATGCTCGTCGATGGGCTTGGCAGGGAATGGCTCGTCTGGGCCTGGGGGGAACGGGATCGGAGCGGTTTTGAGAATGAGCAGATGGAGGGTCTGCGGGCTGATTAGGAAAGCTCCTCAGGTCCGTGCCACCTTCAGGACTGGTTCTGCAAAACTCGGGTTGCTTCCCCAAACGCGAAGCTAGCAGCTGGGCCCGGGCCGCGACAAACGCATCGTATTGAAATACAGGAGTAGCGTTTGGAGAGTTGACTCTTCATCGTTATTTCCTTCGCATGTTCCCTCTGCGCCGATTGATCGCGAGGAAGCCGCGGGGATTGTCGCTCTCCCGTCGGTTCGGGAGTTCGAACGGGAGGTAGCCAATAGGATAGCGCGAAGTTTGAAGACGGTCACATTCAACGTTGCTGGTTGGTGGAAGCAGCACAATCTGCCCCGCTGCTGCGGGTCTCGTGGGCCCCGCTTCCTAATCGGCACGTTACTCGTCACGTGGCGGTCCCGCCGAAATTTTCTTATCGCTATCACCGCGCCAAAGTATTTCAACGCGATGCAGCAAGCCGACGAGAATTTCTTCTTCCTCACCACCGCCTCCTCAACCATTTCGACGAACGCTTCCTCCCTCGGCAAATTTTTGCATGCGACTGCGAAGTTTGTGGCTCGCCGCCAAATCCTGCATTCTCCCAATGCTTTTTTTCTCTTCTGCCGAGGGAGAGAGTGCATCGTGAAAGGTCGGTTTGGCGTTCCGGCTGCAGGAACAAAGCAACACAAACTGCCAAACGAAGGTAGGCCAACTTTTTTTTCTTTTCTCTATTTTTCAACTCCCGTTCTTCTCCATCGGCCACGCCTCGGGCCATCGAATGATGACAACTTCAATCATGTCTTCTTTTCTCCTGCTGAATCGACCATGAGCGAGAAATCATTGTCTCGGGCTTCCCTCCTCCGGGAG
Organism: Dichotomopilus funicola; assembly: GCF_033296635.1. Classification (NCBI taxonomy): domain Eukaryota; kingdom Fungi; phylum Ascomycota; class Sordariomycetes; order Sordariales; family Chaetomiaceae; genus Dichotomopilus; species Dichotomopilus funicola. Next base: position 101,909 of record NW_026944089.1, on the reverse strand, counting down.
GGGCCTGTTACTTGCCAGTATTTTTGTCTGACAACACGGCAGAAGACGTCTCGATGTCTTCCTTGCCTGTGATGGAGATGAAGGATCTCTTCCATTTGTCTCCCTCGCTCGGGGGTTCAGAAACATCAGCCGCTAACCCGCCAACAGTGGAAAAATCTTCTCTTCGCAAGCGGTTCCAGGCGCCTGCCTGGCCACTGGACCATGTGCATCTCTTTTTTATGTTGTCTACTAACCCTTTAGCAAGCATCACAACAGTAAGCACCAGGTTAGTCCACGATTTTTCTTTTCCTGCCCTCCCCCTCCTCCGGATGATGAAAATTTTCCCTACATTCGCAGTTTCCACTCGAGTCCCTAAAGAGCCTTTCTGGGATAAATGAGAGCGAATCCTTCCTTGGATGTCTGACGGACCTTCAACTACTCTTGTGTTCTTTCATGATGAGTGTCTGGAACCAATGGCTAACATTCTGGTTCAGTAGTAGCGTAACAAAGTTAGACTTGACATCCTGGATGGGTTTATCGAGATGGTAGTCAGTTTAGCAAACTTGAATATAATTTTTCAATCTTCGCATCTACGCTCTGCTCTCGCTTCGCGTCCTCTGTCATGTGTAACATCTCTATTGCCCAGAGCCCCCGAATGATGGTTTGGTGCGCTTCTATCAACATCGTAGCCTGCCAAATCACGGGTGGTTTGCCGCCTTTGTTTCTGGCGGACACCGTTTCGGGAGGTCTTGCCCTCTTCATTCCTCATCTCATAAGTCTCGCCATCCACAATCGAGTCGTTCGTAACACCAGGTCATATACCACATCCAAAGTGCAAACAGTTCAACACCTCATCGTTGCCAATCTGTTTTGTGACATGTATACTTCAATTTTGGCTATAATATCTCAGACATGCCTCCACATCCTACGCGTAGGCTACAGTAAAAATATACCCAACGCAAAGCAGACCGACCTCGTCATTTACCAACGCCTTCCTTAACCCCCCATCCGTCCCCCTTGACCCCTCTACCCAATTTCACGGCATACCACAAGTCACTGCCACTTCATGTCGTCTGCCCCCGTCCCGTCTACACCACCAACCCAGCATTGGATACCAAACCAGTCCCAAACCGAACCAACACAGTTGAAAACACCCAACCTTGAAATACCCATCCCCCCCAACACCAAAGGTAAAATAAAATAACAGCACGCCCCAAAACAAGAACCCATCTCTCCCTCTGTCTGCCCACCCGATCCAGCATCACAACCCACCCCAAAACACCAAACAACGCCACCATTTTTATAGACCCAATAAAATCACACCACCATCCCCTCCTCCATCACACTCCTAATCCCCCCACTCAAACTCCCCGACGCGCCCGGCCCCGACGCGCCCGACCCCGAAGACCCCGGCACAGGCGGTGGTGGAAGCGAAGGCGGCCTCATCATGGACGACGACGCCAACCCCCCAATCACACTCCCACTCCCACTTCCACTGCCCAATCCGTGTCCAAACCCGCCGCGTTTATTCATTCCTCCCACCGCATTGCTATTGTTATTGTTATTCGCCCTCGCACCGACCAGACCCCTCCTGTTTCTCCCCGTCCGCCCACGGCCCAGCCAGTTGAGTTTGAGGAGTTTATTCAGCTCCTCTACCATCCTGTTGCCTTCTTCTTCGTCACAACCGCCGCCGCCGCCGCCGAGTGAGGGTGTGCTAGTAAGATCGCCAACGCTGCTGTTGGGGTTGGGGGTGCCGGTGTTGGTGTTGCCGGGGGTCGGTGTAGTCGCGTCAGCGGAGGAGGAACAAGAAGACGAACCGGCTACGCCGACGGAGGCAAGCACGCTCATGCATTGCAGCATGCGGCCGACCATGTCGGTGACTTGCTTGGAGTCCTCGACGTTTTGGTCGCGGTCGCGGAAGCTGCTACCGGCATAGCTCGTGGCGGTGTTGTTTGTGTTATTGGAGATGGTGGTGGTTAGAGCGAGGTTGAGGGCGGAGGTAGCGGCTGTGGTGTTGTGGTGTTGTTGCTGGAAGAAGCCTGTGTTGCTGTTGCTGCTTCCTGGGGCGAAGGGCCGCAGGGCCTGGTGCGCGGCGCTATCGCTGCCGAAGGAGACGTTGCTGATGGCGCGGCTGCGGTTGCCGCTGCCGGAGCTGTCGCCACCGAGGAGGGTGCTGCCGGTGCTGTTGTAGCTGGCGACAGAGGGGTCGATGGAGGCGGCGGTTCCGGGGCGGTACTGACCAAACGCGGAGGGTAGGCTGGTGGACGTGTAGTGATCAGAGGGCGAGCCGGAGAGTTGCTGGTTGATGTTTTGATTGTGGTAGCCGGGAGAAGGGATCGGGAGGGGCGGAGACCCGAGTGCCATGGACGCGAGGGACTGAGGGAGGAACTCGAGCGAGAGGCGCGAGAACATGGTCTTAAGAGTGTCGTAGCGCGGGAGGATAACGATGTCACGGAACGCGAGAAGGACGAAACGGCGCACTTCAAGGATGGAGGCTGCTGGCGAGACAGTCACGCTGTAGCTGCGGCCTGGTCTCTGTGTGGTCGAGGTGGAATGATCTGATTTAGTGGAGGTCGTCGCAGGAATACCGCCCCAAAAGTCACGAGCCTGTTCCGAGGTCATGAGGGGCCCGTGGCCGGAGAACTCCAAGTCCAGAGGCAAGAATACGGCCTGCATGTATGGAAGGATACTCGTGAACGTGAAGATCCACAGCTCTACCAGCGCCGGAATCAGCCTATCTTCCGGCGTTTTGCGAAGGGTGTGGTCGAGACTGGAAAAGCCGGTGGATAGCAGCTCCCTTAGATCGTCGAGAATGATATTGGGGCTGCGCCGAGCGAGGCAGTATTGAATGTGCATGGTGACCACGCGGTTCAAGTCCTCCACCGGTAAACGTAGATCCTCAGCCTCAAAGACCACGAGCAGTTTGGCCTTCAAAAATGGCCAGGCGTCATCGTGAGTCATGTTGTTTAAGCCGTACTTGTGGCCGTCGAAAGGTTCGTTAAGATATAGCGTCGAGGCCATGGTGTTAGACCCCGACGTCACGCTGCTCGAGCCCGGCCACTCGCTGGCGGCAACCGTACTCGCCGCTTCGTCGAACGACTTTTCTTCCTTCCTTTTCTCACGGAACGCTCGGCCACCATGCCGCAAGTCAAGCGCGGACTTGAAGCTCGTGGTGCTAGGACCCGGGCTCTGTGGTAGGTTGAAACTGTAGAGGCTGTTTGGGGCACTCGGGTCGGTTGGCCGCGAGTTGCTCATGGCGGAAGAAAGCGGGAGATGGCGGTCATCCTTAAGCTTGTGCTTTTGCCTCGACAAAAAGTGATGCCGCTTCTCCTTCTCTTTCCCCTCCTTGCCCTCCTTTTCCGCCGGCATATCAGCAGGTCGTATCGTCGCGGCCGACGAGTTAGGTAGCGTGTAGAACGATGCCTGAGCGGTAGAGTCGAGGCTTGTCGTGCTGAAGTTTCCTCGTTGTAGGTTGGCGAAGGCATGGCCGACCTTTCCCGGGCTGGGAAGCGGTTTGTCTTTATTGCTGTCGTTTTTGCTGCTACCAATCTTGACTTGTCGTGAGAAGAGCTTAACCTTGGATTTCTCCGGTTTGGTGGGCTTCTCGGACGCGGGGGGCGGAGGGGGTGGCTGCGGGCTGAACGCTTGCGGGGGGACCGCGGGAGATGCTTGCGCAGACCTTGGGAAGACCATATTGGCGGCGGCCGTTGCGGCCAATGTGTGGTTCCCAACGAGACCGTTATGATATGTTTGGCCCCCAAAGGCATTGTCTCGGGGCACGCTGGCCTCTGTCAGGCTCAACATCGGCGGGTTCAAGGGCATCGAAGTTCCACTGTTCCGTTTGTTCGGCGGCGGATCCTCCCCAGGAGGCCCCGGCGCAGTCTGTGACCGTTGTCGCGCATGCTGCGCATGTTGTGCTTGTTGCGCCTGCTGTTGCGCCTGCTGCTGCTGCTGCTGCTGCTGCTGCTGCTGCTGCTGATTTTGATGCTGCATCACGGCGGCTTGCGCAGCGATCTGGCTCGCTGACATCTCTCGGTGGGCAGCCGGCATACGTTTCGGGGAGTGGTTCGGAAGGCCGACGTGCGACAGGTTGGACGTGCTTGTGGACGGTAGAGTGGGCTCGAACAGGCCGGCGTTCTGCGAGTGCTTGCGCGAGTGGCTGACCCCACGGGCGGAGGAATAGGTTGGTGTCACCGGAGACGAGTGCGCGGGAGGGAGCGTGAGAGGCGACGGGCCGTTGCGTGGGAGCCCGTCCGTGGGTGATTGTGCGCCCGCGACGGACCGAGCGGCCGATACCGCAGTCGAGACAGTTGGTCGCGAGAAATTCTGTAGGCTAGCAGTACTGCTGCTGGCGTTGGTGTTTGTGCCCGAGGTAAAGCTAGCGTAGATGGGCGTCGGCGATGGCGCAGCGGGATTGCGCGTCTTGACAATGTTCAAGGGCGCGGGCTCGTCGCTCGACAGCGAGTCTTGCCGAGTCTGTCTCCCCGTTGTGCGCGAAAGATCGGTGGCACTTGCCGAGGTCTGATTGTGGGTGTTATTGTTGTTGCTAGCAGGCAGGGGCGAGAAGCTCCCTGGCGCCCTCGGCGTGGGTCTTGTGGGCTGCATCGGGCCGTGTTCAGGTCGATGATCGGAACGAGGGGGGAGGTGTATCACATCGTGGCTCGGCGGACCGCATTCGGGGGTGTTGCAGGGAACAGCAGAGCATCGGTTAAGACGCCATGCTGTCGGGTGCTAGGGTAAGGAGAGTCGTGGAGCAATGAGAAGCAAAGTCGTCAAGCGAGGGATGCGGGAAGCTGATAGAAATCTGCAAAAAATATGTATATCTGATATCTTGAAGGTTGGAGGTTCAATCTGCAAACGCACCAAACCTGGAAGTGTTGGACGACGTGCCTCTGGGTGGGTTGCTTGGCCCCCAAGAGTGTTGCAGCCGCTGCGCCCTCCACTGTTTGTTGGCGTGGGCCCCACTGGAAGGAAATGCTCCAGCATCCGCCAATCGACAGGGGTGAGGGGCAATTGAAGCTCACAACCCCGCAGTCCACCAAATTCCGCTCTGCGGGGCACTCGGCTCTCACACGACCCGATCGTAGGTGAGCGTCTTTGTTGTAATGAGACGCATTGCGAGTGGCCAACCAACCACACAAGCTCAGCTGGGTTGGATCTGGATTCTGAAACCAGAACAATGTCCTCCCAGATTTCCTCTGCGCACGATCTTCACTCAACCTCCGTCAAGCGCGTACATACAATGTCCGGTTTATTCCAACTCGGTCAGGTGTTGCGGGGCAGTGCTGGTCAATGTGTGATCACAAAGCAGCTGCAAAATATAGTGTGCCTTGCAACGTAGGTTGTTTCGCCGTCAGATGCTGATCTCGAGCGCCGCCGATGGGTAATATATTAGGAACCACGCGCAGGAACTCGTGGTGATCAAGAGCGTCAAAGGTCACTTCAGAGTGACCAACGAGCGGGATGTTCTCCGTCGCTTCAACGGCCAATCCCCTTACATCCGGCCGTTGCTGGACGAGATCGTTGAGCTGCCCGAACCAACGACAATTGTTTTGCGACATTTGGAAAGCCACCTCTGGCAAGCATCTGGCGAAAAGACTCTGAACCGAAAGGAATTGAAGTACGTGTCGAGGAGGGTGTTGGAGGCCTTGCAGGTTATGCATAACGACGGGTTTGTCCATGCAGGCATGATGTGATACGAAACCATCCCAAGGAAGCATTCTCAGTCGCTAATCACGGTATTCGGCGACAGATGTCAAGCCAGACAATGTCCTGGTCAACTACCGCTCTGATGACAGCGAAAACCGCTTCACGGACGTCCAGTTGGCAGACATGGGCAGCTCGTACCCAGAGGACCACAAATACGCGCGAGAAGGTGCTCCCATTGGGGCAGCTATCTGGTGCAGCCCTGGGATACGAAGACGGACATCTGGTCGTTTGGCACGATGGTAATAGCGCACTTCCTCTTTCATTCAGTACCCGTTGACGTTACGAAGCCCATCAGCCTGATTTACGGCGATTATTTCAACATCTTCGACCCCCCAGGTGTTCCTTTCAAGTTTGACGATCCCGAATACGAATTCGAGGTTCTAAAGCGGCAAGTTCAGTTCTTTGGGCCTTTCCCGGTCAAGTATGCCGAAATCGCGGATCAAGACACAATCGAAGTGGTGATGTGGTTGATGGAGAATCTCGTGAATAGCAGGAAACCGTTCCACCTGCTTTCTGAGAGGGAGATCTGCAAAAACGACAAAGACTTCATCGGCTGGTTCATGAAGTTGGACCCCCGGGACAGACCGAGTGCTGACGAGATTCTTGCGCATGACTGGTGGCGGGAGCCGGATGATAGTTGAAGGAAGTGGGAGCTGACCAGCATGCGGGAGCAGATTTGGAAAGGGGGCCTTCTTAGTTCGAACGATTTGCCTTGGGTTGCATGAAGATCTCAAATCTCAAGGGCCGGCGACGTTGTGTGATCGCTTGGAGGGACCTCAGTGCTATTGCTTGCCGAGGCTGAGGCGCCCTTATATCATCTGCCTATTTGGAATGTGAGGGTGAGTTGGCGTTGGTATGGGACCGGCAGTTCCAGATTACACTAGTAGTTGTCAAACTGATCTGCAATCACACGCTCATGGAACGACTCGGGATTTCTGTCCCCCTTTTTTTCCTTCCTGTTTTCCTTCCTTCAGGTTCCTACACACCGCAATTGGAGTCTTTAACACGTGTACGCTAGACAAAACTCGTGGGCAGAAATAATGTAAAGGGGAAAGCCCAGACACTCCGCGCTATGCCTGCTGAGGACGACGTCGAGATGCCGGATGTTCGAGCGTCGCCAACCGAGAACGAGATGGGTGAGGCGGTGACTGTCGGTGGAAGTAAGAAGGGCCCGCAAAAGCCCCTTAAACTTGTGAGAGAATCAAGCCAATGTTTAGACTGCCGTGAGAGCATCCAATCTGTGGGCCTGCGACAGATGAAATCGGCGGTGGGGCGCCTGCCGAAGGTTGAGCACCAGGGCCGGGCGGGGTCTGCTCACGGCCGGACCGCAGTTCGAGCCGGTGGATCTTGGCGCTAGTGCTAAAGGCGGAGAAGAGGGGCAACAAGAGAATCACCATAGTAAAGGGAGAGTAATATGGTAAATCTTTCTCTGCAAGCAAATAGGCGGGATTCTACAGTACCAGCCTTGGCTCGCTCTTGATTACAACTACATGCTTCCTTGACCTTCATTGCCTCCAGTCGCCCGTTGGTATATAGATTAGGTGAGTGATATGAACGAGCGGCTCAGACCGTCCTCATGGCTGTAATCTGGACTGGCATTTTTCGCTGCTATCTAACCTCCCGACATAGATAGTGTAGCTCCCAGAGTTACACTCCATATATTTTGAGACGAGTGGAAAGATTAGCGGCCAATTAGAACTGGTATAGGCTCAATACACGAAGCCACAGCGACACGGGAATTCTAGCTCTCGGCAATATCACCACCATCCCGATATAGCATCAAACGCAACCGAACCATAGCCACAATTCCATGAAACGACGACTCTCACCACCCCACGACGACAACCCTCCACTCAACAACTCAGCCACTTGTTCAACCCTCCCTGAAACGAACCCCACCAAAATCCCCAAAATGTCCTCCCAACAACAACAACAGCCACCACAACCGACCCAACCCACCCTCCAAGCCACCTACACAAACCAAACCACCACCAGCGCGCCATTTACCCTGACCACTCCGCTCTCCCCACCTACATCCTCCGACCAAGCCCAAAAAACCGCCTACCTCTCACGACTCCGAGGCGCCGTTGTCTCGCTCCAGGACCAAATCAACCATGAACTGACGGCGCGCATGGAAGAGGATAAGGCGCGGGAGGCGGCTGAGGCAGCGGCGGCAGATAATGGGAGTGGAGGTGGTGGAAGCGGGAAAGGGAAGGGGAAGAAGGGGGGGAAGAAGGCTGTGGTTGTGGATGAGGAGAAGGAGGAGGAGAACTATGGGGAGGAGGTTCAGGAGGAGGATGATTAATGGGATGTGGCTGATGGGGCAATACATGAACAGCGAGCGAGTAAAAGGTGGGAAGAATAGGCATTGGGTTGGAAGCGATGGGTATGCATCTCGATTCAAGACGCCCTTGTCAAAGTCTTAAACACGCTCCCACGAACGCCGACCGATCCGCAGAAATGCGATATACATTGCGCCAAAAGGGCAAACAACAAAAGCAACGACCCAGTCGCCGATCGATCAATTACCCACCAGTTCGCCCCCAATGCCCGAATCCCAACCGCATACTCTCCGCCGACGGCGACAATGCTCCCACCCCTTTCGCATTCCCACCCGACCGCCCCAAACATCCATAATGCACCACCACATTATCCGGCAACACCGCCACCACACTGCCCCCGATCCGCTTATGGCACACCCCACACACTCTCTCTTCCCCGATCACCACCCGTCGATTCCTACCCCCTTGCCCGCCTGGAATCCCATCGCCTAGGTGCAGCAACGCCTGGCTTGCAAACAACGCCGTCTCCCGCAGTCCTGCGAGCACACGTGTCTCGTTGACGGCGCTGTTGGCGCTGCGCATGCGTCCGCGGAAGTACGACTCGAGCTCGGAAACTGGGAGTGAATCCGGGACTAGGGAGAGGGTGGAGGTGGCAGGCAGACGAGAGCCGTGTTTGGAGAGGAGGTCGAGGGCTGGAGCTAGATTGGGGGTGTGGTTGGGAGGTGGCGTGAGATAGAGGGAGAGGAGGGTGTGGTAGATGGAAAGAGTCTCTTCGCCCTGGGACTTGGCATCTTGAGCGGGAGTGGCTTCCTCAAGCTGTTGAGTTTTGTGAATGCGGTTGCAGTATCTAGACGAAGGGTTAGTGTGGGACGGGGGTAATGTGAATCAATGCGAGCCGGGAGACATACTCTTCGGCTTTGGCATAGTCTTGCATCTTGAAGACATAGATCATGAGTGCCTGTCTGTGCTGGCCCATGTTGCTCAGCACGACGGCCTGTGCCTCGTAGAAGGGAGGGTCTAACACAGTCAGGTTATTAGTTTGCCATCTCACCCGTAAGGGCAGAGGAACCGGACCCATAGCTTACCGTCCTTTGGAATCAATCCCCTCGCCTTGCCCAAACCATACTGCTTACTCTCTTTCAAGAACCGCACGAGACGCCCCATCAGCGCTTCCCACTCCTCGTTCCGTTCGCCCTCCTTGTCCGTTAGTTGCTTAATAAAAAGCTCCACTAACCGATCGTGGAAATCCGGCGTCATGTCATCCAACTCGTTGATGATATGCTCCAGGTACTGAATCTCTAGCCCAATATCGATCTTGTCGAGGAAAGCCAGCACCTTGTCCCTCGGCAGCGTTTCGGCGTTCTCCGAGTCTGCCAGGAACACTTCCATCCCCAACTTCGGATCCTTCTTAAGCGTCCACTCTGAGAACTCCAGAATCACATCGATAAGGTCCGGAGGCAGGCCCTGAAGATACATCACCGTCCGCTGTGGACCATGCAAGCCCGGGGCCGCCTCATCTGGTCCGTCCGGGCTTCCAAAGCGGCGGAGCAGTGTTAGTGCCTGGTGGTGCAGCTTCTTGCCATAAAAGAAGTCAACTAGCTCATTGAAGCGGTTGTGCTCGACTAGCCGCTCGTTAACGACGTCTGGATCACAGAAATTGGGGATCCGGAAGAGCGAGCTGGCGAGTTTCGGCCGCGAGTACATAAAGGCACGAAAGAGGGTTGTGTCGACAGCGCGGAAGGTGTGCTGTAAGTCCCGCTCCAGCTGTTCGTCGCCCTCGTCTGCCGACGAGAGGAGTAGCCTCTTGAAGGCTTCTTCCGTCGAGCCGGACTGAGACTTGCGCTGTTTGAGTTTGCCTGTTGACGGGTCGATGACGCGTTGCAGTCGTGTTCTAGCGCCGGCGAGGTAGTTGTTTAAACTGAGCACTGCGGCCATCAGGTCCTTTTCAGTCTGGGCCTGATCGTCTTGCGGTTTTGCCTTGATGCTGGCCGCGTCGTCGTCCGATCCCTTCTTGGACGACGCGATGGATGCTGTTTCGGGGTTGGGTTTCCGGCCGCCGCCCATAAGGTACTTAGCAAACCCACTACCAGCACTTGCTTTGGTGGGTGAGGAAACCTCTGGGAGATCAGGTTTCGCTTCCTGCTCACTACTCTCCTTTCTGTCGGATCCTTCCTGGTCTGACTCGTCTTCCTTTTCCTCATCGACGCCAAGTTCACCTGCGATAATCTTGGGGAATAATTTGAGAACTCGTTCTGGCGGCGCGCCGACGTCCTCTTCGTTGAAGAGGTCCATCGAATCTCGGTACTTTTTCTGCCGAAATAGCGACTCGGCCTTTTGCATTTTGACCTCCCGCAAGGTCTCGGCTTTGTTCTTGAGTAAAGCATCTTCCAGCATGTTCAGAACACTGATCGCCTCATCGAGCCTATCGCTCTTGACGAGCTCATCCACCTGCGAATCGTAGTCCGTGGCGTCCACTTTCCATACCGCCCTATCGCTCAACACATGGAATCCTTTGGCATATGCCAAGCTGACGGTTGGTGGTAGAAAATGGAGGGATGATGCTCCCGGGAGACTGATCGTCTGTAATAAGCTGAGTGTATCCGGGTTTCTCACTTCAAGGCTGCCCTTAGCAGGCGCTTGAAGGGCCAGGATGTACGGGTAGCTGTATCCAATGGACTCCGGTGCTGCTTGCCACGGGATTTGCTTCTTCTCAATGGCCTTCCCTGCGTCGTTGATAAACAGAGTGTTGATGTCTTTGGCCAGCAATAGCTCGCCCTCCGCCAACTTCGCAGACAATGGTTTGGGCATGTAGCCGCCGAGACCCATGTATCCCATCCCAGCAGCACTGACCGCCCCAAACCTCCCTTGCGCACCTGTCGTGCCACCGATGGCCCCGGGGCCTACGATATCCTCAACCTCGCTCGTCTCCACATCGACCAAGACATAACCACTGTTCATACCACACACAAGCTTCGTCGCATTCGCCCAAGTGATCGACCGGATGGACTCAGCCAGCACAATCTCGGTCACATCAGGCGACAGCTCGCTCTCGTGCCATGACCACAGCAGCAAGCGGCGCTTGACGGACACGGCCAGACGTGAGATGATCTCGGGTATCCCAGTGGCAGGGTCGTTGACGATGTTGCTCGTCACGGCAAAAGTAGAGGCGGATTTGGTGCGCGACAACGGCGCCTCGATGGGCTCAAATGTCTGGAGGTCGTGGAAGGAGACGGCGGAGTTGGAGAGCGATACGAGTGTGCTGGCTTCTTTGATTATGGCCAGCTGCTCGATAGCGCGGGTCGAGAACTTCTCTACTTCCCGCAAGAGGTCGGTCGGCTTTGCGGCGGGTGTCGCGGGCAGCTGGCCATCTTGGGAAGTACTGGGCGTGGACTCGGTGGTTTCAGTAACAGCCTGGGCATCGACGGGACGGTTGTGTGTGGATTTTGGATCGGACGGCGTCGGGGGGTCGTTGACTCGGTAAATGCGCAGAGCCCCGGTATTCAGACCGACAAAGACACGGTCGCCTAAGGAATGAGCTGTCAGTTAGGTGCCACCAAGAACCCGTCCGTATTCCCACCCCACCCAAACCTAGAAACATACCGTAGGCGAGGATGCACTCGATCTTCGACTTGTCCCGTTGTTTGAGCTCGATGATGGGTCGAGCTGTGAATGCGGAGAGCATAGCGGGCGACCAGCTCGTTGGTCATGCGCAGGGCGCAGCTATCGGTACATTAGGGGCTGGAGAGATGGCGGTGGCCGTCGTGTCGAAGCTCGGCCAGAAGACGGTGTTTGGTGGAAATGGAGTGATTCGGTGTTTGGTTGTGAGTGCCGACGCATGACGGCATTGGGGCCTGTTGTCGAGCATGGGGTCGAGGGTTAGGGTTGCTAGCCCGTCGTTCTCAGGTTGGGACGCCGACTCATCACACTTCGTGTTTCTGGGTGCATCACACTGTTGAGTTGGAATGTCCGTTTCCTCTACGGGTTTTGGCTTCCCAGTTTGGACGAAGAGTCCCAAGCCGTTCTTTTCTGACAGCAGGCACAGGTATTAGTCGTGGAAGGAGTCTGCTCTATTGTCTGAAAGCCATGTCTGGTGTCTATGTTTTGTTCGGTTTCCTATCTCTTCCAACAACTGCAGTATCTTGGTATGTGTCTTCTTTTAAGCTGTCTTCTGAATCAAGGCCGGGTTGGTTCTTCCTAACAGGGCGAAGCCGTGTTGAAGATCGTACACCCCAATTCCTCAAAACACTCACGTGAAATCTCTTGGTTACGCGTTCGCCCTACGTCCGCACCACGCAACGTACACTACACGTGTATGTCGGAATTCCATCCACAGCCAGGGTTAAGCACACCATCATATTAGTTAGGTAAAGATGGATCGTTCTCATCCTCTCAGGCGGTCAAGTCCAGTGAAAGCAAAGCGGAGGAACAGGGGACGTTGGTGCTTGGACAGAACGGTCGACCGAGAATAAATGCGTGTAATGTGATTGGGTTGACACCCGGAACCCCCAACCCTCAAGTCTCAGCGGTCAGGGCCAAGCCGTTCCAGGCTCTGCTTTAGGGAGGAACCAAGCCTGTGAGTCGCCCAACGAACGTGGCACAGAAGTGGAGTCTTATCGATTGACATGATCACCGGCGCACGAACGGCCCCTGCAAGCACAGCTGCGGCCGGCACAGTGGGTTCCAGGTTCCCACGTTTCGAGGACGGAAATTCGGAAACCAGTTGACGACCGGCCTACCTACTAAACCTCTCCACCATCGTCAACCTGCCGGCGTCCACCTCTTCCTATTGAGTCACACTAGATGCCCTGGAGGCATAATTCTTGAAAATTTCACCCCCACCCGCGCCCGCCGTCTCCTCTCCTACCCGCCGCGCCCCAATCAGACAAATAATCACAGGCCGCCATCACCTCGACAGTAGGGGAGGGAGCTCGGATAACTCGACGCCGTTGTCGCCGTCACGAACCACCAACGACCCGTCCGACGGTCTGTCTAGCGACCAGATCGAGCTGCAGGACTTGTCGGCGCCGACGGCAACAAGAGCGGCAACAGCAGAAGAAGCAGCAGCAGCCGAGGCGCAGGAAAAGCTTGACGTCAAGCGGGCTGCGAAGCGCCGCTGGCTCGAAGAACAGGACGAGATGAAGTTCTCCCATAGCATCCAGTTTAATGCAGTCCCGGACTGGAGCAACCACTACATTGCCTACAGCAATCTCAAGAAGCTGTAAGATTTCCAGATTAGGGGGCGGGGCGATCACGAAGGCCATGAAGCTGACTCGCATCCTAGCATATACCAACTCGAGAAGGCCGTCCACCAGCCCTCAGGGGATGCCGAGTCCCGGCCTCTAATACAAAACGACGACCCTGAACTGGTCTTTATCCATGCCCTAGACGTCGAACTCGAAAAGATTACATCCTTCTACGTTCTAAAGGAGAACGAGCTGTTCGATGAAGTCGACCTCGTTCTAAAAGATGCCGAGGAGTTCGGAGACGAAGCGGGGGTTGAGGAACCCCGGCCACCGACCCGGGCGAGCGAGAGGGGGGCAGTGGAAAGGAGCCGGTCGGCGTTGGCACGTAGGAGCAGCACGCGCAGCCAAGTGTCAACTGAGGACGGCCTCGACGATAGCGATGATGAAGAGGGGGACGAAGAGACGGGCCTGACAACGGCGAGGAGGGTACGGAGCGCGGGGAGCGCCACGGGCCGGAGGAACCTGCGCAACTCGATGATGGCTTCCACCGACCTGACCGCGTCGACCGAATTTGGACGGTCCTCACGACGACTCAGCATAAGCTACGACGATTACGCCGAGCAGGCCGCCCTGTTCTCTTCGGGCATCATGCTGAAGAAACGGATGATCAACCTCTACGTCCAGCTCTGCGAACTCAAATCCTACATCCAGCTCAACCGGACGGGATTCAGCAAGGTCCTAAAGAAGTTTGACAAGATTATCGACCGCCGGCTGCGCGCCAAGTACATGGACAATTTCGTCACGAGCGCCTACCCTTTCCGTTCCGACACCACCCAGGGCTTGGAAGAGCGGATCTCTCAAATGGTCGGAGCCTACAGCTCCATCATCACCAATGGCGATGAGGAATCCGCGATCCGCGATCTCAGGTCGCATCTGAGAGAGCACGTCGTGTGGGAGCGGAATACCGTCTGGCGAGACCTGATCGGACTGGAGCGTCGTGCTGAGGCTGCAAGCCTGGGACACACGCTTCTAGGGATAGACGCCGATCCACAGCGCACACGGCTACAAGGAGATGACGAGATCATCCTTCCCACGAAAGCAATCGCGACACCGCTCGGCCGCGTCCTGTACCCGGCTTGGCTGTTCACCTCGACCACTCTGACCCTGATCGTCATCGTCGCCATTTTCTTCTCGCTCCTCTACGTCCCCATCATGGAGAAGCCCGAGCAGCAGAACTGCCTGGCCATGCTAGTACTCGTCAGTCTACTTTGGGCCACTGAGTCGCTCCCCCTGTTTGTGACCTCTCTCATCATCCCCTTCCTGTGCGTGATCCTTCGTGTCTTCCGGGATGCCGATAAACCGCACAAGAGGCTAGACTCCAAGGCGACCACTGCTGCTGTCTTCGCCGCCATGTGGACGCCCGTCATCATGCTTCTGCTCGGTGGTTTCACGCTCGCGGCCGCGCTCTCCAAGTGCGGCATCGACAAGCGCATCGCGACTTTCGTCCTCAGCAAGGCTGGCACGCGGCCCAAGACGGTACTCATCGCCAACATGGGCGTGGCCGCCGTGGCCAGCATGCTCATCAGCAACGTCGCGGCCCCCGTGCTCTGCTTCGGCATCATCGAGCCCATGCTGCGCAACCTGCCCGCTGGCTCGGCCATGTCTAAGGCCGTCATCATCGGCATCGCGCTCGCCTCCAACATCGGCGGCATGCTCTCGCCCATCGCCTCGCCGCAAAACGTCGTCGCCATCGGCATCATGCAGCCAGCCCCGACCTGGGGCCAATGGTTCTTCATCGCCATCCCCGTCGGCCTCATCTCCCTCCTCCTCATTTGGCTTCTCCTCCTCGTCGCCTTCCACCCAGGCCGCGGCACCACCATCGTGCCCGTCCGCCCCGTGCGCGACCCTTTCACCGGGCTGCAGTGGTTCGTCTCGGCCGTCACCGTAGCCACCATCGCGCTGTGGTGCGCATCGCACTCGCTCGAGGCCGTCTTCGGCGACATGGGCGTCATCGCCATCATCCCCATCGTCCTCTTCTTCGGCGTCGGCGTGCTCACCAAGGAGGACTTCAACAACTTCCCCTGGACCATCATCATCCTGGCCGCCGGCGGGCTGTCGCTCGGCAAAGCTGTCAACTCCTCCGGCCTGCTCCACACCGCCGCCCGCGCTATTACCGCGAGGGTGGAGGACTTCAGCCTCTATGGCATCCTCGTCGTCTTCTCGGCGCTGATCCTAGTGATTGCCACTTTCATCAGCCATACCGTCGCTGCGCTGATTATTCTCCCGTTGGTATATGATGTCGGCAAGGGTCTGGAGGAACCGCATCCAAACCTGCTCGTCATGGCCGGCGTGCTGATGTGCAGTGCTGCTATGGCCTTGCCCACGAGTGGGTTCCCTAACATGAGTAAGTCTTCCTCCCCCCTCTCTTCCAAACCGCCCCCCGCCCCCTTAAACCATTCCATTTCCAGATCATGGACCCATCCATACTAACTTTACATAACAGCCGCCATCATGAAAGAAGACCCCGCCGGTCAGCGCTATCTGCAAGTCAAGCACTTTATCCGTGTCGGTGTGCCTAGTAGTCTGATTGCGTTGGTGGTGACGGTTACTGTGGGATATCTCGCCATGCGCGTGACGGGAATGTGAAATACCCCCCTTCCCCTTGTTTCCGTTTCTCCTTAGTACATTTCAGTGTTGTTGTTGTTTTTTCTTTTGCATAGGAAGGAGAGCAAGGTCGAAGATGGGATGGATATAATGCAATGCGGCGTGGTGCGATTCGTCCTGTGACGAATCTATTTCCTTTTTTTCAAGTAAGGGCAAGCGTGGGACGCTAGGAAGACAGATTACTGCGGCGCGTGAGATGGGTGCGGAGCTTTGCTAGTTGTTTTGGATACCATAGGGAGAAAGAAGGAAATATATCTATCATGTCATCCATGTCTTGATGTATGCTTCCCCCTCAAGCAATTCTAAGCTCTCACGACAGGGAAGCGCCTCAGTTTTGAAGTTCTCTCCCCCAACGCCCACAAAACAGGCAAATATCACCATGCCACCATCTCGCAAATCCGACGCCGATAATCATACACCATACAAGTAATAAGTGGCCTTGATGTCCAAAACGATCTCACCCGTAATAAGTGACCATCCTTCTCTTACAGTTGACAATAACTCGAAGTTCGCGCAGCGTTGGAAGCCGTACTTGGTTGAAACGAGCTAACCAACAAGATAAAACATATCTCAGAGGCTTATACATCGTACCCACGACATTCAACATTTGCTAGCAATCGCGAGCACTTCAAGATTTCTTTACGTCCTCATAACCCTGAAACCCCCTCGCACGGTCCGCACGGTCGAAATAATGTTGCCTTGGGCAGTTTAGGTTTTATCAGACTTCTTCAGCATATTGTCGGCAACACACAACACAGCAAGCAGTCTCCAAGGAGCTCAAATGCCTCAATGAATATTCGCCTGCTGATATATTCATTCCCGCACCCGTGTCATATAGCACATGATTGAGTTGATCATCCACAGCTCCCATGGTACATACAGTACACTTTCCCCTCCTCTTGACCACCCTTCTCTGATTTGTACTTCATCCATAATGTACCCGCCCCTTTCCCCCCATCTCCTATTATCATTTCATACTCACAAATGGGCAAGGAAAAGCAAAACAAACCGGGGTATCAAAACGACATGCGATATGTTTCCCCTCCGACCAACGTTAAGCCACCCGAAACCGAAAGCAAGACAGACTGCAGGAAACAGAATCATAGAGCCCGGATCGCTCATGAGCATCTGGACTCATCCCGACCCAAATTGGGCCCAGCTCAACTAGCAGCGGTAATCTCCTTCGCCGGAGCCGGATTCGTTGGCGAAACCGACTGGGCCACAGTCTCATTTCCCCCACCCGCCTGCTGCGTGCCCGCCGGCGGCTGACCGTGTTGCCCTAGCGAAAACACCTTCCGCAGACTCCTTCGCAGCGCGCCACCCGACCCGGCTCCCTCATCTGAGTGAGATTGCGAATGTGAGCCAGCGGCGTTCTCTTTGATTTCCTTATCTTTGACCTCCTGCGCCGTAGCTGACGCACCTGTCGTTTTACTCCCCCCTCCTGAACCAAACAGGCCCACCAAACTCAGCCTCCGTCCTGAAGTGGCTGTCGCGTTTGACGCAGTGCTCTTGTGGCGCTGCTGCTGGGCCTTTCGCTGGCGAAGGGAGAGCGCCTCTGCGTGCGGGATGATAGCGGGCAGGGGCGCTGGTACGGGATACACGGATCGTGGGGGCCACTCGCCGTCACGCTTCCAACCAACGACACAGGCGCCTAGCATGTCGCTGAGGTTGATCGGGCAAGAAGGCTGTAGGCTTTGAACGACGACCTTGTCGTAGAGGGAGCTGTACATAGAAGGTTGGATCGAGGCGCGCATGGGGTTTTGTGGCGGGAGTAGAGGGGCCCCAACTGGTACGACGGTGTGAATGGGATAAAGAATGACGGGGGCGTTCGACTCCTGAGAGGTGGTCCTCTGAACTCCGGCGGAGTCGGAATCGGAAGTTGTGGTGGTAGATGACCGCGGCGCTGTCGACGAGACCGGAGAAGCGGCGCTGGATGGTGAGCTCGCCATCAGCACAGCAGAATGAGAGCCAGTCGACTGCGTCCTGTGCTGCCGCCAAAACAGGCGGCGCCCCGTCGTTGGCGAGACCGGGGTCGGTGGTTTCGGTTTTACCCGAACCGTCTTTGCGCCGGTCCAGGCGTTGCGGCGAGCTTCGAAACACGCCAGCCCGGTGTTCCATTGCACCTCCTCCCTTACGGCTCTCCTTCGCTGCGCTCGCTTGGCCTCAATGGTGTTGTGCACCGCTTCCCCCACGGCTTCAGGGCTGTCGAAGCGAAAGGGGGAAGCTGAGGGAGGGGCCACTTCATCGTCTGAGAGATCTGACGTCCACTCTGCCCGGGGCCGGAAGCTGGTGGGATCATCTGACAAGGTGCTGTACACCGATTCGGCGTCTGATTCCGAATCTGCCTCCTCTCCCGCGTCTCTTAAAGCGTTGTCGGCGTCCGCTCCGGCTACGAGCGCTACCGGTGCAGTCTGTTCTTGTGCGCCATTCTCTGTTGTTGCCTGGGCGGGATCCTCTGGCACAGACGGAGCAGATTCCACCGGTGGCCAGGTAAAGACCCAATCGTTGCGCACCTTTTCGGCGAGATACTTCCTCACGGCCTCCTTACTCTTAGCCTTGTCTCGGATTACAAGATCGGCGTTGAGATCCTGTGGTGGTGGGACGCCATGTGGGAGGGAGTTGCGGAATTTAGAGAATGTCGTCCGGGGCGATCTGACTAGATCCGAGAAGATCATTGTGGACGACGACGGTTGAGAGCCAGGGTTACGGGTAGTGGTACTGCGTAGCAGGTGGTCGCCAGCAGCGGTCGCGCGTGACCCCTCTGGGGCGGCCGCTTTTATAGGAGTTCCTCCTGCTGCTTCCGCTGTTGCTGTTGCTGCAACAGCGGGGGTTGATGCACCGCAGGGCGGGGCGGCCAGCAGCGGTGCCGTGCAAGTGGTGAGTGGGATGTTGGTCTCGCTAACCAAGCTCGGCCTACGTCGACCTTGACCTGCTTCCTCAGGGTGCAGCAAGCGTTAGTGATCTGCGCATTGACTCGCGCCTTGCACATGCAACCAGCAAACACCGCGCAGCCTCACATGCTTGGCCCGGTGGCCCGTTGTTGTGTCTTCACCACAACACCCAATACAGGACGTGCGCGAGTGGAGTTGTGCTCTGCGTAAGGGTCCTGACTGTCTTCCGCCCGGGATGCTGCAGGAAGGGTGATGAAGCGGCCCGTGTGTTTTATTTCTGCCCCGTTAAGACGGGGAGGACTCGGCAATTGCGGAATGGGATGAACGGACAAGGAGAACCCAGAAAAGACTCGGGATTGAGAGCTAGACTTCCAGAAATCGAGGATTGGGAGGAGAGAGAAAAAAAGGCTTCTTAGGCCAACAAAAGGGAAGGAAGGAGCCGGGGGAGAAGCGGTGGCAAAGGTGCCTAGCCAAAAACAGTTTGACGGAAAGAAGGTGTCTCCAGCGGGACAGGTGACTTACCGGGTTCGATTCGCCTGAGGCCCTGGCCGTCGCCGGCCTGCGAGCTCGGACTGCAGGTGATGCCCTGGTCCTCGTTCGGCCGAATTGAGCGAGCGCCGAAAAAGTTATGCTCAAGGTTGTGCGGGTGATTCTCGTCGCCACTGTCGTCCTGGTCGTCCTTGTTGAGTTTGTTGACTCCAACTTCGTTCTCCCTCCTCGTGCTCTCTTCATCACGTTCCGTACCCATTGACACAGAAAGGAACCACGAAAGGGTCGGGGATCGGCACAATGTCACCGTCTGCTGGGGGCGTCCCCGATGAGATCAGCGGCCGGCTGTGATGGGCGTGCAACCCCTCAACCGACCCTCAACCGCCGACCACCTTCAGCTTCTTGCGTTTTTACTGCGCTCGGATTGGCCTGTTCAGGGACTCAAAGTCTGGGGAATGGACGGCAGGATCCGACGCCACTTGGCTGCGCTTCCAGGTTCCCAGCCGAGCCAGTCGTGCCTTGTAACGGCCCTGTCAATTTTTCGGACCGGCTGGCTTTTCCTCCCCCAAGAGGCTTGTTCTGTTTCCGTTTGTTCCCCGCTCCCCGTTTATTGTTGAGTGGTTTTTACTTCACTATCGTTCGTTATCTGGGTTTGTGTACCGACAACTCAGAGCGTCTTGACCAATAAACCGAGAGAAAAATATGTTGTGAATGTTCAAATATCGGACGAGTTGCATTGACGTGAGAGTGAAAAAATGAAAATGGCGATGGCGGGTAGGTGGTCACCCACTTGACGGTGGAGTGGAGATGCCGCCTGGCAGTTCTTGACTTCTGCAGCGACTTGCAGTTCAAGGTTTGGCTCTGCGGGGCCGTTCCCGTTCTGGGCGATCGTGTGACTGGGGTTGGAGGTTCTTGGCGTTGCACGCGATCCCCTCCCTGAGTCTCTGAACTATTGTCTCCAACACCACCAATCAATTTGCCTTCACATGACACCCCCTAAACTGCGCAGCGGTTTGTCTTGAGCGCCCTCATTCGGGCTTGTCGAAGTCCTGGGGTGAATGCGGTGTTTTACTATGCTGTCTATTTCCGTTCAAGTGGCAACACTAGAAACATTGGAAGTCGATTGGGGGTCTCATCTTTGATTCTCTGTCTCGGCACTCAGGCCGGGCTGACAACAAGGTTTGGAGAAAACGATCGAGGATTTGTCTAAGAAAGGCCTAGCCCATGTGGGGTAATTCTGCAATCCCACCACATCTGCTTCCTTGTTTGGCGCTCCTGCGACTTGAGCTTCGGAACCTCCACTCTCCAAAAGACCTAGCAAGTGAGCTTTGAGGTGTTGAGAATCGAAACTTAATGATATGCGGTGAGCGGATCAGTGGTGGGGGTACATGGAAGATGGCGGGATATAATGGGATATAATATGAGTGGTCCAAGCTGACCGCACAGTCCGGTGGAAGTAATATCGAAACCCGCCGGAGACCCTGTACGACAAGAGCCGCAACGGGAGAGGTACGTGCGAAAGAGGCCGAGTTCGCGGCTAGGTCGTCATCCACAATGTTGCACAGACGTCCTGACCGGTACGTATGCCCGCTGAGATGAAAAACAACAACAAAAAACAAAATCCAATTGAAACAACATCACCATTCCTACTACACAGGGGTGATGCTAGGAATCTTGTGTCTCCCGAGTTGGCTCCCAACTACCGCCAACAACAAGCTGACTTCGGTCATTCGCACATATTACCTCAGAGCTTTGTTTTTGTGGTCGTCCATGACCCGGGAATACTTCCCAGCTAATTAGAACCTCCTGCAAGGCATGTCTCTGTCTCACCACCGTGGCATTGGCTAGTTACCATTCGAGCCATTGTCGACTTACAACTGAGATCCAATGACCATATTTTCGCGCATACGGAATACATATGACCCAATGCAGTATCTGAGACATACCTACTGAAAGCCGACGTCTAACCGCCCGCGTCGCGCAGATTCCGATGCATGAGTACCGTACTGCTCCACCAGAGAAGTATTGCCAGTTACGGCAGGTGGGCAGATCCAGTTTGCCGGACGGCTCGCGGGGCAGCGCAGCGGCTTCCTTCCGCCAGCAGGGTCGGTAGGGGAACAGACCAGATCGCATTGCGGGTCAGATGCAAAGAACGGGCCTCCAACTCGCGATCCGGGGCTCACAGATACGCACAGATGGGGTAAATGTTATGGGCATAATCCGTCATTTAAATTAGAACCCTGTAACCCAACCCTCGCGTGATTACGCCTTCTCAAGTCGAATCATCAAGAATAATAAACAACCATCGTCATCCTCCTTGTCTCACTGTACTAGTCGGGAAACTCCTCGTGCTCAACAACACGCCCTTCACCCGCCTGATATTCTCCTTCGCCTTGCGAATTTCATCTTCCGGCTCATTGCGGCTTGCCGCGCCGTAGAGCGAATATCCGCCCGAAAAATCGGTCGCCGCCGCCGCCGCACTGAGCTTCTCCACATCCTGCTGTAGCACATCCATCACCGTGTGTACGTCGCCCAGCGTCTCAGTCTGGTCGGTCAGCGTCTCGTTGAAGTTCTTGAGTGTCGCCGTGAGCCGAATGAGGCGGGCGGTTTGGTAGGCAGTCGGGTTGGTTTCTTTGTTAGTTTCCGGATTCGAGGCCGGTGTTGGTTGAGACTGGAGTTGGGGAGAGGTTTGCACGCCGATATCACGGTGGAAGAGTTCGGTCGGGTCGTCGCAGCTGCTAGCTGTGTCGTCATCGCCGGTGGCATGTGCAGGGAGCGTCTTGAGGTCTTTGGGCTTGGGTGGCGGGATCTCGGAGACGACGGTCTCGAGTTTGGAGACGAGCTTGGCGACGTCGTCGTTGGCTTTGTTGTGGAGAGAGATGCGGGCCTCGGTAAGGGTGTTGACCATCGGTTCGACGATGAACTTGCTCGCGCCGTAGACGACGGTGGACAGACCACCGAAAGCGTAGAGAGTGTTGAGGAACCCATTGACAGTCACCAACGGTGGCGGACGCGTCGGTTTGGTGAGGAACTCGGGGTATGTTACGATGGGCGGTCGGTCTTCTTTCTTTGCGAGTGGTGGTTCTATCCTCTCCGCCTCATCCTGAATACCGGGCACGGTAAGTTAGGTGCACAACGGGCACACAAAACAAACAGACATACCGAGGCCTGTGTTTCTGTCTCTAGCCGCCCATCTTGGGCCTCCCCGCTTAACAACTCATCAATGTCGCTGCTTGATAACCCCTTGCTCTGGAGAAATTCGACTTTGCGCTCTCTTGTCGTGTCTTGCACCTTGGTATCCTGTAAAAACTTCCTCGCCTGCGCGAGCTTCTCTTCGCGCGACACGCTCGCCTCGGGTACAGACTCGGTGGTGGTTTCGTTCGGCGTCGCAACAAGGCGCTGCTGCTCGCTTGGTTTCCCGTTATCATCCATTTTTGGGATTGTGTTGACGCGACCAGAATACAATATTAAACGATAAGTAATGAAAATGGTAGAGGATGGGAGTTGGATTGCGAAAGGTTCGATGATGGAGTGTTTGCGATGGAACTCGGGACTTGTGACGGGGCGGCTTTGGCGATTGCCGAGGCACCGACTTGCCAGCCGGCAACCAGGGCATTCCTGGCCCAAGCCACTCAGCAGAGGGTGCCCCACTAAACCCAGCTGAGAGATGTTCACAGCGCGAGGCAAGTCCACCACCAATACGGTCTTTGTGAAGTGAGATTCAACAAATCTGATTTATTTTTATCCACCACGTATCAGAATTACATCCTGATTCTACATCAAACCGAGCCACTAGACTCTGATTTGATACGCTTTATTACTTCATCAAAAACCATCTGTGATCGCTCACTCGTCCGGCCCTAAACCCTTGACACCCTGGCCCCGGTGGTCGCATCTCACTGTCATCATCGCGACTCTTGAAATCCATCGCGGTGGTCGCAGCGCCTCAGGTTAGCCTTTATCTCATTGGTCTTACTTGGTTGATTTTTGGGACAGCCTTCTCTCTGATACTAACTCCTAGCCTACCACGTCGCACAGATCGACCATTCCCACTACCACAGCACACAGGCGACCAAAAGCGGTATCGTCCATGGTGTTGTGGGAGCTGAACATCTCCTGGAAATCAATTCCCATTCCACAAAGTGTGAGTTTGTTTTATGCAATTTGAATCCTTGTATCTCAAACCAGTGCAATGGCGAAAATGGAGTTGCGTGGTTCGGCGCTGGGTTTGTGGTGATATGTATGGTGCGATGCGAGAAGAAGCATGGTGTTGCGTCGCGGTGGAGGGATGTCAGGAGACATGTCGCAGGCCGCGCGAGGTCATCGAATGTTAAACCCAACGTGTGATGCGGCGAGCGACCTGCATTTCTGCAATCGGCACCCCCCAATTCGGACACGATCAATGGTTTGTGAAACCTGGCTGGTCACCGATCTCAACCTCTGGCATACAACCTCAGCCTTTCGGCAACCAACATCAGCCGCCAACAACCAACAGCCAGCAGTCCGCAGCAAACGCAAAGAAAGTTTAGTGGGCTTTGTTCTCGGCAACTACCCACGAGTCTAGCAGCCATCAACGCGCAATCGTGGGGGCCGAGATTTGGGAATTGAGGTTGTCAACACCAACGACACCCGTGCATCCGGTTCGGATTGCAAAGCTGCGGAATCCGGAAAGCGAGTGTCGCTGCGGTTGACGCGGTACGGTTGCGGTGCAGATTCGCGCTTGGCTAGGTTGGATGCGGGCAGGCACACCACACGCCAGAAACACACGTAACGGCTTGTTCGATCATCCCCCCTGTGGCTTCCCGCCATTGGCACGCGTGCCACTCGGTTGATTGAGAGACCCTCTCGCCGCGGCAAGCTTATTCGGACGACATCCAATTCCTGGCACCGAGTACCACCACGGCCGCCCAGGATCTCCCCCACATCAGCTTTTCAACATTGGGGGGAGGAACGAACGCACCTACCCAGCCTCTCTCTCGCATGCGCTCACCTCCAACTCCCGTCTGCAACCACAACATCCATCCACCATCCATCATCCATCATCAACCCCATCATCAATCTCGTCATCATCCCTAACTTTCAGCGCCCCCTCCCCCTTTCACACACTTGCTATTTCAGAATCAAGAATTGAAGTCTATCACCCAAGATGTCTTCGCGGCCGCGTCGTTCGGCCGCCCAGCGCGCCAATGTAGCAATCACTGACTTGGCCGATACAGAACGGCAACTCGACCGGGGGTACACGCCCATGTCATCATCGCGTAGCTCACGGCGTTCCGGCAACGGCCTCGCCTCGGTCAGCAGCGGCGACAGCAGAGACCAGCAGCACATGCATCTGACGGTCAAAATGCCTTCGAGCAAACTACGGCAGGCCACGACTGCCAGCCATGAGAGCAGCGGCAAGCGCAAGGCGCTTACTAGTGCTGCTGTCAGTTCTTCTTCTGGCGGTGGCGGGAGCAAGAGGACCAGGGGTGGGAAGAAGAATTATGTGATTGAGAGCAGCGAGGATGAGGAGGAAGAGGAGGAGGGCGATGAGGATGACGATGACGACGATGAGGAGGAGGACGATGAAGATGAGGAGGAGGAGGAGGAGGCGGAGGTATCCGAGATTGAGGTTGTGCCAAAGACCTTTGGCAAGCCTACTGCGCGCAAGGTGGCTGCGGTGGATGACGAAGACGATGAGCAGATGGAGGATGTGGGAGATGACGATGCCGAGGGCGAGGATGACGGCGATGAGATGGACGTCGATGCCGAAGGTGAGGACGATGAGGGCGAGGACGCCGACGGGGACATCGATATGGATACCCCCGCGCTCCGCCCGCCCGCAATCAAGGTCACCAAGCCCCCTAAGAACGCGTCCACGCCCAGCAAGTCAAAACCCGTCGCTGCAAAGCCGCTTGCCGGCGACGACGACGATGATGACGACGATGAGGAGCTCAGTGAACTCGAGAGTGAGCCTGAGGACGTCACTGTGGAAGTTGCCAACAATGATGATGAAGACGCGGAGGGTGAGGACGATGATGAGGACGTCGATGCTGAGGGTGAGGAAGAGATTGAGGTAGCGGACGAGGATGCCGAGGGCGAGGATGACGCAGAGCTCCTGAGTGAGGACGGCAGTCGCGCCGGCACGCCGGATCTGTCTAAGTTGACAGCACGCCAACGGGCGAAGCTGGGGGATGTCTCGCACGAGTACATGAAGCTCTCCGATGGTAAGACTGCCCCTCATCCTTTTTATTATAGGGACAGGGGCGACGACTAATCAGTTGATATGTGCATAGAGGTGCAAGCCAAGAAAGTTTTCACCGCTGAGGAGCTATCCATGCGCCGTGCAGAGATGGCCCGTCGCAGACGCAACCTCAGCGAGAAGCGCAACGAGGAGGTTAAGGTACGTTTGTTTTTTTCCCTCTCCTCTATCCAATACGCTCTACTTCTTCACTCTCATCACAACGCTAACGTCGCCATTTTTCTTCCTTTAGATGGAAACTATCAACAAACTCCTCAAAAAACAAGCACCCAAGACCACACGCAAGAATGCGGCTTTGCTCGCTGCCGGCGATGAGACACCGGACGGCGAGGGTGGGACAGGCCATCAGCGCGCTGACCCCATGTTTGTGCGGTGGGTCAGTTCGTCCAAGGTTGGTGCCGATGGCGTCAAGTCTGCGGGTGGGAGCCGCGTGGGCGTGCCGGAGGAGTTGTTGAGTGGCCCGGCTGGGCGTGTGTTTTTGTCTTCTGCTGGCTCGTCGGGTAAAGGGGTTGGGGGAAGTGGGAAGATGGTGGAGGAGGTCCCTTGAGTTTTTTTTACTCTTCGTTTAGTTATGTATTGTTTAGTCCGTGAGATCATGGGTTGGGCGGAAAGCTAGAACTAAAAATGTGGTTTTTTTCAACTTGGCAGTGTTTTATCGGGCACGTAGATGAAGGATGCAGGAAAATACTGAGCGTTTCGGGATGGGAGAACAGGTATCATTGGGCTTGATAACAATACAATGGCCAAATACGCTGTTAGATCCATCGCATCTCATTGTCTTATCCTGTGGTTGCATTTTTTAGGATGTTGTGCATTGTGTGTTGGCGCTTGTTTAGAATTGTTGATATCAGGGGTATTTATTTGTTCAGCACTTGGGTTTCACGCCCAAGGTTTATAAAGTGCACCCCCACAACCACCAGACGCGAAATTGATCTATAAAAAACTAGCGACATACTTGGAGGACTCAGGGCATCTATATTTTGTAATTTGTTACCTTTATTTGGCTTGTGCGGTGGTGTTGTGCCCGAGTTCATGGAGGGTCACAGAATGGTTGGTGCTCTCAACACCAAGAACCCCCTATCACGAACCTCACCACCGATGATTCACGCCCTTCAAAGAGTGTTTCTGCCCTCCCAATGACCTAAAACACCAAATAATATCCCAAATACTGCACAGCCGCATGCTTCTCGATCAATTACGCCCATCTTTGGTCCCGTCTTGCCCTAGTTCTGGGGTTCCTGCCCTCGTGCCCTCCCACGCCCAAATTTTTGGCGGTTTTCCGTGAAAACCCTCAAAACCCGGTCCCCAACCTCCTCCTTTTTGGGCAATTGTTGCCTTACTGTGCGGGTCCTATTGTTGCAAAACCCTTCTCTATTGTCCCCTCCCACCCTTTCAGGAAAACTTCGCCTCGACCTTGACTTGACCTTTTCTTTTCCCACCAGCGGAAATCACAGCTTTGAACAATTCGTTTCTTCCAAAAATACCACCCAATTCTCGATCTTGACAAAAACTTCTAACGTTGAGTAACTCTGCGCACTTTCAGCTACCTTCTACTACACTACCCCTTTCTGCTTCTTCAACTTGAGACTAGCTGGCCCTAGTCTTTAAGTTGAGTTGAAACCATCGAAACCTTTACGACCTTTACTACCAAATTCTTCTCTTCATACCCTATCTTTCTCCTCCTTTCGTCCTTTACTTCGTCGCTCAATTTGACCGACGAACCTTTTTTCTGTTCTTCGTTTTCCGACTACATCGTCGGATACAGTGACAGCTTCAAAAAACCAAGAAACACCAAAAAAAGATTCAAAACACGAGACCGTCAAAAAAAAACATCTCGCCAATTCGCCTTCGGCTTATCGGTATTCAACAGTCTGCTCGATTTTTCACTTCGATCAGATTACCCCTGGGCCCTTTGTACCAAGTACCTTGGTCCGATATCAACAAGTACAAACAACAAACAACACTAACAAGAACAGAAAATAGAAAGTCGTCATGTCTTCTGCTACCAACTCCGTTTCGGGCGCCGGTCGCTCCAAGAAGTCGGCTGTCTCTGACGGCTACGGTGTTGAGTATCCCACTCCTGCTGGCTACCAGGCTTTTGTCGAGGGCTCCGAGGTTAGTATTCTCCCCCTCAAAGAATGCGGTTAGAGATGAATTGATGAGCTAACACAAGATTAGATGTCCATCTCCTTTGTGTTCAACCTCGATGTTGGAGAGGACGAGGGCACCTACGAGGTTGTCGAGGTCAATGACCACAACGAGAAGGCCATTGAGATTGCTGAGGAGGATCACGCCTCTGACGAGTGTTCCCTCTTTGGCGACACCAAGGATCTCGAGGAGAAAACCATTGAGATTGAGGAGGAGGACCACATTTCTGACGAGGACTCCCTCTTTGGTGACATCGTCGATCTCGAGGACACTGGCTCCTCCGAGGACGACAGCGAGATTACTGAGACTACTAAGATTGACGACCATGATGAGAAGGAGAATGACCAGAGCAGCGTCCGTGACGGTTCTGTGTCTGATGAGCACCATGGCGAGAAGAACGTCGCTGCTGCTACTACCGAGGTTTGTGATGCCCCTGTCTCAAAAAGAAAAGAAGAAAAGAAAATGTGTCTAACAAGAAACCAGGACGCCGAGGAGTCCAATGTCAAAATGACTGCCGACAAGCTGGCTTTCCCGTCTGCCGAGTCCAACGAGTCCGACACTGAGACTGCTACCAAGTCCGACACTGATACCATTGCCGAGACCGAGACGGTTGGAAATAATACCGTCCATGAGCACTCTCAGACCACCGTTGATACTACCATCAATGACGATGACAAAACCAACAACACCGCCCATGACAACACCGAGGGCACCACTGGCTTTGCCATCACAGATGCCTCCGACGATTTCAGCGGCCTCGGCAGCGATGGCACTGTCCCGACTGCCGGTTTCAACGCCGGCCTCCTCCTGGGTCCTGATCTCCAGGACGCCCTGTTCGCCGACGGCGAGGCTGTTGCTGATCCCGTCTTTTCTGGCGATGCCAATGGCGAGGTCAATGGCGTTGTCAACGGCGATGTCAACGACGATGTATTTTCCAATAACTCTAGCAACGCTGACCAGGTGATCGAGAACAATGGCACCACTGAGACCGCCACTGTCAATAATACCAACATTGACATCGCCCCTGAGGTTGGCCAAGAGCACGTGACCACCGACAACATCACCACGCCCACCCCTCCTCCGGCCATCCCCATGCGTCTCCAGACCTACCGCTTACGCGTCCCTCCCGTCTCTTACGACACTTTCGGCCGGCCCATGCCCAACACCTTGCCGCCCATGCCTGTCACTCCGCACGCCGACCTGCTGCGCGAGGAGATCAACACCCGTCACACTCAGGAGATGGACCTGTACTTTGCCTACAAGGAGGCCTACCAGGCTTGGCGCGAGTTCACTCGGGCTTCTACTGCCGCTGCTGGCGCCACCGACGCCTCGGACAACGAGGACATTGCCAAAAAGCAGCATGAACTCACCACCGCTGCCTTGGCCGCACAACAAGCCTACCACCACTACAACACCGACTTCGTCGCATTCCAAGCCGCCAACCCGGCCTCAGCGTCCATCATGGCCAACATGCACGCGGACCGCAAATGGCTGATTGAGGACCGCAAGAAAGAGGCCGAGCGCAAGGAGCTTATTGCTGATCTGAAGGGCAAAGATGCCAGTGTGAGACGCTCTGACCTGAAGCGGTTTGACGAGTGGGCTGGGTTGATGAAGGAGTCCCGGGATCGCGAGATGTGGCGCAGCCGGGTGGAGGTTATGGGACGGGCGGAGGAGATGATTTTGGGCCAGATGGCGGCTGCTAAGGCTGCAGAGGAGGCTAAAACTCAAGCTGAGGCTCAGGCTATTGCCCAGGCTAAGGCTGCTGAGGAGGCCAAGGCTGTTGAGAACGTCAAGGCTATCGTTGACGCTCAAGTCGCTAAGCAGGCTGCTGAGGAAAAAAAGGCTGGTGAAGCTGCTGCCGAGGCTGCTCAGAAAGCCGCTGAGCAATCCAACAACAACCAGTCCTTCGGCGCTACCTCCTACGACGGGGCCAACGACATGAACGACAGCTTCAAATTTGACAACAGCTTCCCGGCCATGCCCGAGTCTCAAGATGTCCAGTCCTAGAACGACTCGACCAACTTTGAGGCCAATTTTCTCGGCCAGTTTGATCCCTCCTATGCCCCGGCCCAAGGCATGCCGGGTCAGGCTGCCCTTGATTTCAATCAGGCCTTTGCTCAGCAGAACGCCGAGATGGAGGCTGGCGGCTTTCCGCAGATGGAGCTGCAGGACTGGCAGTCTGGAAAGGATAATATGTTTTCGTTTTCGGGCCAGCAGGACGGTGCTGTTGAGATGCCGGCCGAGCAGGCGGTCGAAGAGCACGTCGAGCAGCAGGCTCAACAGCAGGTTCATGAGCAGCCCTCCGAGCAGCAGTTTGAGCTGCCAGACTATGTCGACGATGAGCCTGTCGTCTTTGACGAGCAGCCGGTCTTTGACGACGAGCAGCAGAATCAGACTGACACCTTCCCCGATATGCCGTCGGTAAACCACCAGATCGCCATGCTCGAGGCGGAGAACACTATCGCACAGGCTCAATCTCAGTCTCAGATCCAGGCGCATATCCAATCCTCCGCCCAGTACCAAGCTCAAGCCCCGGGCCAAGCCAAGTATCAGCCTCGCACCACGTCTCACGGCCTGTCTCGCGCCGAGATTGACGCCCAAGTCGAAGCTCAGGCACAGGAGCTCTTCTCAGCCGACGTACAGGCCCAGATGCCCTCCATCTCCGAGGTCATCGCCAACGAAGCCAGCGCACCAGTCCCACAGCCTGCCGGATCCCCGGCCAACAACCAGGCTGCCACTCCCAGGGGTGTCACTCCATCGACCACTGTCGATGAGGCCACCGGTCGCAAGATCAAGACCCCCCGGAGCCGCAAGACTGCCAGCCCCAAGGGCAGCAAGTCCAAAGGTATCCCGATGACCATGCCCGGTCAAGCTCAGCATGAGGCTTTGTATCAGGGTCAGCAGCAACACACTGTCGACTCCTCTGTCGGCCTTCAGCAGGTCACGGCTGCGGACCCCTTCCTCTCGTCCGGCACCACGCAGCAGCTGCCGAACAATGGCCAGGGCGTGTTTAGTCTGTCTGTTCCGCCGTCGCTTCAGCAGATGACGGAGGAGTTTTACAGCAGCAACGGCAATGGCACTGGCGCTCAACAGCCTACCCCAGCTCAGTCTCAGATGGCGGCCACTCCCAAGTCCCACGCCACAGCTGAAGAGTCGTACGGCGAGCTCTCCATCTTCATGGCTAAGACTCCCGCACAGTCGGCGGTTCCTTCCTCGGGCACTCCGGCTCACAATTCGACTCCCAACAACGTCGCTCAGAACTCGGCCCATCACGTGGCCAACAACAACATAGCTTCCGGAGCTGCTCCCTCGTCAAGCAACAAGCGCAAGAAGCCGGCCACTCCTACTCAGGGCATGGACACTCCGACCAAGCGTCGTCAGGGCACTGATCAGCACGGCGCTGTTGTCTCGATTCCCCAGGACGCTCAGGCTGAGGCTTCTGCTTCGTCGTCTGCTTCTGCTTCCGCTGTTGGCACTCCCGCTGGCGGCCAGTATGGTGCTGGTTCCATCCCCATGGCTCAGACCTTCTCCCATCAGACTACTGCGTCTGTTGTCACCACTACCCCCGCTGCGGTTACTACCCCGGAGAACGCCCATCACAACAACGGCACCGGCTCCGGCAGGATCCCGATCGATCCCGCTCTATGCTCCAACGTCTCCCCGCCCTCGCCCAGTCGCGGTCATGGCAGCCACGGCAGCCACGGTAGCCACCAGAGCCACCGCAGCAATGGCAGCAACGGCAACGTTAACAACGGCGGCATCCCCAGAGACATGCCCTTCGTGACAGCCATCAAAGCCGGCGTGCGCGCCGCCATCGCCCAGCTCATAACCGAGTCCAACCAAGACGCCACCATCCTCGGCCAGGTCCTCCTCGACGGTCCCCTGCCCGACTTCAACGTCGACCGCAACCTGCACCAGGCCATGACCAACGCCACCAAGCAGTGCATCCAGGGTGTGCACGACACCGTCCGCCCGACAGCTCACCAGCAGGCGTACTTGGGCGGTGCGTTTCGCATGCTGCGCGCTGTGTTCGCGGAGATGGATAAGAGCGGGTCGGTTTGGGGGTGCCCTTTGCTGGATGGTCCGTTGGCGGCTGAGGAGTCGGTGGCGGTGAGGAAGGCGATGGGGAATGTGTATAGACGGATTATGGATGAGTATCGCGAGCCAACGAGCTTTGAGGAGGACGGTCAGGCTCATGCTCGCAATATCAGCCAGAACAGCATGGCCTCTTCTCATCATTACCACCACCAGCAGCAGTTGCAGCAGCAGGTTCACGCCCGCGACATGAGCCATCACAGCCATCACAGCCAGCACAGTATGGCTTCTCATCCGTCCAACTCTGGCAGCCCGCATCTTCAGGCCCAGCAGAACTCTCAGTTCGCCAACAACGGTTATGGCAACGCCACTCCGGTTCACAGTCGCAACAGTAGCGGCAATAGCCACAAGAGCAACAAGAGCTCGGCCTCGTCCTCGCATATGCTACCATTCCCGGAACTGCCGGCTGATATCGCCGGCATGTATCAGATCCCCGGCCAGGCGCAGGACTCCCAGGCTCAGTATGCTGCGATGCAAGCTGCGCAGGCTCACCACCAGGCTCAGCAGCAGGCTATGTACCATGCTCAACAGCAGCACCATCACATGGCCCACGGCACTCATGGTTTGAACGACGCTGCTCAGATGTACGCCCCCCAGCAGATGCAGCCCTCCGCAGAAGTCCAGGAGCTCCGCGCGCAACTCCATCAAATGCAGCAGCTTCAGCAACAGATGCTTCAGCAGCAGGCCCTTCAGCAGCAACAGGCTCAACAGGCTCAACAGGCTCAACAGACTCAACAGCCGCAACCCAAGAAAGCTCGCAAGCCCGCCGCACCGCGCAAGTCCCGCGCCCGCAAGGCCTCCACCGCCCCATCCACCAACAGCGGTGCTCGCACTCCTCCCGGTCCCGGCGAAGCGGGCACCCCCGACAACATGGCCAGCAGCACCCCCATCCTCACGAGCAACGGCCAATGCATCCCGCGTATCTACTACGCTTTCGCCGACGGCACCTTCTACATGCACCTAACCAACCAAGGCGGCACCAGCGTTAGCGTCCCAACCCCCGAGAACGACCCGGGTCTGCGGATCGGTGAGGATACACATCACAGGATGGGACGAGGCACCGAGGCGGCGGAGACGGCGCTGGGTCAGTTTATTCAGGCTGCTAAGGCGGTTGGCATTGAGGAGAGTCCGGCGCAGTTTGTTTGGAGGATGTGGAGGGGGGTGGAGGGGAATGTGGAGGATTTGAGGGGGATGGTTGAGAGGTTGGAGCGGGAGGAGATGGAGCAGGGTATTTAAGGGTAGAGGGTTTGCTTCATTTCGAGTTTGATGATTCGTTTTAAGGTTTCAGTTTGACGGAAGGAGGGTTATTGAGTTATGGAGGTACAATTGTGGGAAGGTCAGGGTAGGAGTCGTTAGAGAGAGACGATGCTAGAATAAGGGTTTGAGGATTGGTTGAATGCTTCTCGAGTTAATAATGCCTTTCGAGTTGATTGATACACACGGAAATGATTTGGTGATGCGGAGCAGGAGGACTTGCAGGCCAGATGCAGGCCACAAAATAGCTAGATACTTTGCTACTCTATAGTCTATAGTGTAAACTACACAGGACAATAACTGTTTTAATCATGTACGACACTGGTCGCGATGCATGATATGACTCGAGTGTTTTCAAGGCTTAAGCCGGACCACAACAACCGTTTAAAGAATTGAGCAGGACACGAGGGGTGGAACTCATGATTTGAGGGAAATGGTAAAGTCAACGAATCTGCGTAGCGCCGGTGAGATACAAGACAAAAGAAACAGCGAATGAACAAAGAAAGATAGAAAGTATCTCAAACCCGTTCAACAAGACATTTGCAAACGGGGTGTAAAAACAATGATTCAACAACCCCCAACTTCTCAACCTCGCAACTCGACAGCTCGCCCATTCGTCGGGCGCGAACATATTCTCCCGAGACAATTGGTCGTATATCCCCGGGATTGGAAGATCGGCTCCTTGGCCCTGCACCGGGGACTTCCACTCGGTGCGCCATTATTCTTGGCTTATCTGTCGCGCAATCCATGCTGGATTCGACCCTGGATGGCCTCATCGCTGTCGCCCACGCTGTGGTACTCGTATCTCGAGAGTTGCGGTGTTGAGATGAGGTGTTGTTGTTTTGGTTGACTAAGCCGTTCAGCAGGGCCCACATAAGCTTTTTTTTTCGGTTGGGATTTCGCAGTGGGGCAGGGGTCGATGACTGGCTTGCTTCTAACCTCCATGACGTCGGCTCTGTGAGAAAGAAACATCGTGACTCGTTCTCGGCAGTAATACTAAACCTATTCCTGATATTCACTCCCTCCATGAGCCACCCAGGAGGCGTTTGTCACATTCCCATCATGCACACCATCATGTGTGATGCGGCGAGAAATGGCTCAACCCAAATCCAACAGATGCTTGCAAGGGACAAGGGCAAAAACGCCAAGTCCGTCGCGGGGCAGAGAAGATCGAGGGGCCAAAGGCTTGGCAGGCACAGTTCTTTTACTCTTTTCCTTTTCCGTCCTTGCGACCTCAGCTTCCGAGCGACGACGGGTCATCTCGACAAACCGTTCAAGTCAGCCTACCTGTCCAACACGTGCAATGACGCCTCGAGTTGGTTCGAATGACTGATCTCAAACGGGTGGTGTGACAGTTGGGAACTTTTGTCCCGGCCCGATACGGCGGATCCAACGGCACTTAAATGAACACTCAGCCATCCGGTGCTCCGGACGTGTCGAAAACACCGAATCGAGTCTTTGTGTGTGTTTGAACTGACGCTACATCACGACACAGAGCACAAGTCTTAATGCTCAATGCTTTCCCTAAAGAGCTTCCCGTTTCGGCTTCACATATCGGCGGGTCACGGAACTGTCGACGGCAGTCGATGGGTCCTAGGCCGAGATTGCCGTGGTTATGGCCCAGTTTTAGCCGTGCCCGTCCGTTTCCTGCCGGGCCTCTCTCCAGTATGTTTTCGTGGCTCTGAGCACGGGTCTCGAAGTCTGCAGTACCGGCGTTAAGTGACTACATTCGTGTGTGTGTCCCCTGATAATCGTTAATTGCCTCGCCGCCGTATGGGTTTGTGGTGCGGCGATTTGTGAGATGCGCGATTTCAACATCGCCCCAACCAAACACCTCCGGCTTCCCTTCCAAGACAAGGCCAAGGCTAGATGGGAAAAAGAAGGGCGCCTAGCACCCTAGATTAAACGGACCGGGACATCGGACGTCAGCCCGCGGCGTGACCGCGAGCCCACTCATCTTCCTGACTGGCACGATCGGGGCTCGCTAAAGCGGTTCGACCGGCCGGCGAGTTGCCCGGTGACGGAGGGAGGACCGCCTCAGTTGTGGCAAAAGAGTCCGCGCTGACGGCGAGCAAAGAAAGAACGAGAGCTATGGAAATACCTCAACCGCTGTTGGTGGGTTGCTTAGTCCGCCCATTCCTCGGAACCGCAAAAAGCCATCTCACAGCCCGCAGTGGTAGTGGGGGTATCCCGAAACACACGATTGCGGAATGTCCCTCACTAGCAGCTGGGGACGAAGGTGAAGGGGGAGAAGCTGTGCCCAGGTTGCCCCACCTTCGGCGCAATCTGTGATGCAAGCAATTGGAAGGGAAACCAACGGAAACCACCCCACCTTGACGAGGGGCTCAACCATTTTTATTGTTCGCTCCTGCCACCATAACACGCCAGCGCCCTTCCACTCCTTCCATTCCCCATCCCGCGTTTGACTCAAACCATCAGAAAATTTTCGTGGACAGCCTGCCCCTTCCTGATAACACCTAGACACCTAGTCAACCAAACAATTCACCACACCGTTTCAGGTAAGCACCTCTTTGGCCCTGTTTGCGCGTCTTGGGAGCTTCCCCCACGGACCCCGCACCGCCTCGTCGCGCCTGTATCGGACCTGCGCGACCAGCACCAGAATCCCACAGCTCAGCTGTGCGTTGACCGGTCCCGGACCGCCCGCTGCTGCGGCCCGGACCATTTTAGAAAAACCCTTTTCCCACCCTCCACTGTCATCCAGTTTGGCTTTTCCTCTTGCCATCCTCCTTTTGAGCTTCGCGATCCCTCGTTTACCCCGCCGCTCGAGCTACCCCTCCAAGAAACTTTTTTCAGCTCAACAACTTACCAACTTCGCGACCACAGACAGGATGGCTATCAAGGTCGGTATCAACGGTTTTGGCCGTATCGGCCGTATCGTTTTCCGCAACGCTGTCGAGCATCCCGATGTCGAGATCGTTGCTGTCAACGACCCCTTTATTGAGCCCAAGTACGCTGTAAGTTTTAGCCCATATCTATAGCCTTCTCCGATGGGGGCAAACGGTATGAAACAAGATCAGAACTGACGGTGGGCGGTCGATAGGAGTACATGCTCAAGTATGACTCGACCCACGGCGTCTTCAACGGCACCATTGCCGTCGACGGCAGTGACCTCGTTGTCAACGGCAAGAAGGTCAAGTTCTACACTGAGCGCGACCCCGCTGCCATCCCCTGGAAGGAGACTGGCGCCGAGTACATTGTTGAGTCGACCGGTGTGTTCACCACCACCGAGAAGGCCAGCGCCCATCTTAAGGGTGGCGCCAAGCGCGTCATCATCTCGGCCCCCTCGGCCGATGCCCCCATGTACGTGATGGGTGTCAACGAGAAGACCTACGACGGCAAGGCCTCGGTCATCTCCAACGCCTCGTGCACCACCAACTGTCTCGCTCCTCTCGCCAAGGTCATCAACGACAAGTTCGGTATTGTCGAGGGTCTCATGACCACCGTCCACTCGTACACCGCCACCCAGAAGACCGTCGATGGTCCCTCCGGCAAGGACTGGCGCGGTGGCCGTGGCGCTGCCCAGAACATCATCCCCAGCAGCACCGGTGCCGCCAAGGCCGTCGGCAAGGTCATCCCTGAGCTTAACGGCAAGCTCACCGGCATGTCCTTCCGTGTCCCCACCTCTAACGTCTCCGTCGTCGACCTTACTGCCCGCCTTCGTGACGAGGCGACCTACGACGAGATCAAGGCCGCCCTCAAGGAGGCCTCCGAGGGTCCCCTCAAGGGTGAGTTTCCCCTCGTTTCATAAACTGACTTGGTTGATCCGAGCAAATTTCACGCTAACACACCCTCCCAGGCATTCTCGGCTACACCGAGGACGAGATCGTCTCCAGCGATCTCAACGGCAACCCCAACTCCTCCATCTTCGACGCCAAGGCCGGTATCTCGCTCAACAAGAACTTTGTCAAGCTTGTCAGCTGGTACGATAACGAGTGGGGCTACTCCCGCCGTGTCCTGGACCTCCTGGCCTACGTCGCCAAGGCCGATGGCAGCAACTAGATCCTAGTTTGCCGCTCTCAGCTGTAGCGGGAGGGTTGGGAATAAAATGAAACCACCCTACCCGTTTCCTGATAGACATGCTCGGCCTTGGAAAAGGGAGGTATGTGCGATTAGGTAGCTAGGCGATAATACAGAAAGTCCAAAGCAAACATGGCCCATATGCGAGTGATTGCGATTGTCGGTGGGAATTTGCCCATTTAAGTAACCTAGCCCACCGCAAGTAAATCATGTATCTATTCTTCACCGAAATGGACAAGTTGGTAGGTGAATGTTAATTTTACAATTGAATTAACTACATAATTACACGCCCCTAAACCTAACAAAGCCGGTCTTCGACTTGACTCGGCTGCCCGACTCAACTTTTGGCCTCGACCTCGGTCTTGACCTTCACAGCTCTGACCCGACCCGACCGCTCTAAGCTATAACCGTTCCCATCGTGTGCCAATAGGCCGAGGAAGGGCTTGACCAGAACCGAGTTGATTCCTGCGAGCCCATCTATTCATTCATCCATGCTGGTTATTCCTTTTAATTCATCCTTGTCTCAACGCGAAGGGGGAAGAAAAGCGCAGGGCTGGATGGGTAATGTTGAAAGAAATGCCATGGCTTCCATCCTGGGAAGTGTGCGTGTGCCGGACGGTCAATGAACGGATTCCCGCCCACCTGTGCCGTTCAAACACCCTGACCTTCGACTTCCTGCCCGTAGGATGAGCTTGGGAACCTGTAGCAACCCGCAATAGAAACACGGTAACAGTCCTGGTTTCTCTCGAAAAAAGCATCGCCGATTCTCCCCTTATTTTCCGCACTCAGGGTGCAGTCTTAGTCGTACAATACCCGACACCAAATAAAATCGAATAACCCTTCCGTAACCCTCTCACCCCGCCCGCCGTACCAGAACTCCCCATCGCAGAAGGGAGGAAAGAACAAAACAAAACGAAACAAAACAACACTGTAACACCCCGACGCCAAAGTCCCATGCTCTCAGATAGGTAGGTACCAAGAGAAACGAACCCCCCTCAGAAAGCAGCGCCACCCAAGCCCTCACCAGCCAATTTCTTCAGACTGGCCCCACTCAAATCGGCTTTCAGTTCAAACGCCTTGCTCTCCCGCTCCAACTTATCCCACACCCGCAGACTCTTGCGCAGTTTCTCCTGCTTCACGCGCAGCTCCTCACGCAATCGCTCCTCTTCCTCGCGAAGCCGGCGATGGTGCGGATCCAGCTCGATGGGGATCGCGGTGGGATCGATCTTGCCGCCGGGGATGATTGGGGGCATGGTGTTGATGAGACTTTGCGCGAGAGAAGGGCGGCTGTTGTAGGGGTGGCCGTGGCTGTGGGAGTGTTGTGGGCCGCTGTGGATGTGGTTTCCGCCGGAGGAAGGGCCGGTGGGCGGGTTGAAGGGTTTGGATCCGAGGGATGGGGAACCGGAGGCGGATGAGGTGGATTGGGCACGGGGACCGGTTGGGATGGTACCACCGCTGCTGCCATTGTTGTTGCTGCCGTTGGGCCCGGCAGACGGGATGGTGGGTGAGCCGGCTTGACTGCTGCCGGAGATGGAGTGACGAGTGGGACCGGCAGGCCAGTTGCTTCGAGTGCTGCCACGGCCGGCAAAGCCTGCGCCACGAGGAGGGACATAGCCGCGTGGACCGGACGGCGGGATGGTAGGACTAGTAGCACCGTGACGTGACGGTCCGTTGGGGCCAGGGGGTAGGGTACGTGGCGACGGGGCAGGTTGGGGTGTAGCTGGTGTCGTAAAGTTCCTAGCAGCTGCGGGCCCGGTCGGCGGGGCTCTGAGAGCAGCGGGGCCCCTGGGAGGGGACCTTACCGGGGTCGAAGCGGTATCGGCTGCGGTGGCGGGCTGTTGCTGCTTCGGGGTAGGTTGGCTGGCTAAAGCGGCTTGTGAGGATTGAGGAGGCGGAGCCGCTTGCTTTGGGGTATCACGAACCGGCGGGAATGCGGGAGTAGGCGTTGGCGCGTTCGATATGTAAGACCGCGCAGCCGGAGATTGCGGCACAGATCGATCGTCTCGACGCCCAGAGGTAGGCCTGGGTGAGGACCTGCCCGAGCCCGACCGCGAGGGCAGACCAGATGAGTGGATCGAGTCTCGCGGTGGTGGCGGGGATGGTCGACGGTACGACGGTCCCACGTAGCGATCATCGCGATCCCGTCGTTCCGGGCTGCGAGACCGAGGGCGATATATGCCACCTCCACGAGGGCCTGGCGGGGGTGAGCGTCGCGGGGTTGATCGGTCTCGGCGAATTGGTAGTCTGTCCCGGTCGAATGGGGACCGCGAACGCCGCCTGATGTCTCTAATCTCATAATCGCGGCGCGGAGGAGACCTCGGCCGTTCGTCTCGCTCATCTCTCCTGTCGTCGCGACGGTCGTCTCTTCGGTCATCTCGTCTATCATCCCGTCTGTCGTCCCTTCTAACAAATGCGCGGTCGTCGCGGCGCGGGGAAACAAAGCGAGGCGGCGATCGCCTGACTGGGCTCCGTCTCGGGGAAACACGGCGGACCGGGCTTCTGATCCTACTGCGGCTGCGTCGCCAGCTTTCACCCCCGACTCGATCCCTAGACCTGTCCCTATCTCTCCTAAAGCGGTCGGCGCTGCGAGACCGTCGGCGTGGGGACCTGCCGGGGACGTAACTGTCGCTAGTCACAGGCGGGGTTCGCGGGCGATCTCTCAAGGGGCTCCGAGCACGGGGCGGCGGTGACCGGTCGCGGTTAAAGGGTCGGTACGACTCGCCAGCGCCATAGCGCCGGACTTCTCCATCCTCGTACCTACTGGGGGGGGGATTAGTAACCGTGCCATTGGGGAAATGCTGCTGCTGCGAAGAATCAAAATTCAAGGAAGAACAGATGGTGCGTTCCGCGGCGGGTTCCACGGCGGGCGTCTCGGAACGAGGCCGGAATGCAAGGGCTGTTGAATTGGTGTCGGAAAACCTGGGGGAGGTCGCGCCAGATAGTGGGATCGCATTCGCATCGGACAGCTTGGGGTGGGTGATGCGTGCCGAAAGAGGGAGCCCCGCGGGGCGCCCCCGAGCCTTTCGCCGTCTCCCGCCCATTTGGCTAGAAACCTGCCCTGGGGGATGGGGGCAGATACTCGTAAGGTTGTTGTTGTTATCTCTTGAGAGAAATATGCCACCAGAATGTAAAGCTAGCCGTGAGGAACACTGTACATGCCCGCGCTGAGCGTCAAATTGTATCCTAGGTTGGTCGTGAAATCGGTGTGTTTTTCGAGCGAAGGTTTGGTTTGTGATTTTTTAGCAGTCGCGGTGGATTTTGGCGAATTCGATTTCGTGGTTTCCAAGGCAGCAAACCGAGGCGCCCTTTTGTTGTGTCTGAACGCCTTCCCTCCCGATAGACCGTTTGCCGTATCCCCCAAACCGACTGGTTGCCTGCATGTCATCCGCTTGGAAACCGTTTGTTACGCCCCAGTTGAAAATCCGGTTCCTCATGCCACAATGACGAAGTAGCCCAAACATTCGTGGCTGTTCGTGCAGTAGCTGGTCGTAGCCACAACCCCCAAAGGGTGGTTTGGATCCGTCCCGTTTCTCATCGTACCATGGCTTTGTTCAATCGAGAGGGTGGATACAGGCATGGGCCTGTCCGGGTTCAACGCACCATCGGGGTGGCCCAGCAAGCGTCCCGGGAAATAATGGCAGCCAGACAGGCGGGAGTTATAACGCGTGGAGTATTAGGCGTGAAGCGGGGGCATGCGGTGCAGGCGTAAACCAGATCGGATGGTATCGTGACAAAGCGAGGAGGTCCCTCGAGGTGTACGGCCGGGCTCGTTCGAAAAGGTATCGCTGTCCGGCGTTTGACACACCAATTCCCCAAAGACTCCCCACCATCCCAAGACTGTTCGTTGGACTTCGTCGGGATCCCACCGTCCACAAAGAACAACACCCATCGCTAACCGGAGAGAATCCCGGCGTCCAGAAAGGAACAACCCCAAGCAGAAGGAAAAAGCACAGCTTCGCAGCAATAGAAATCCACTAACCTTCGACCCCGATCCATCTCGGATGCAACACTATTCGCTATCCTCAGCGTTTGCAGTTTGTGTTTGCCGTTGAATGTCGCCTCGTCAATTGCCGTTGTTGCAGGATGGTTCGGAGAAAACAAGGGCAAAAAAAAAGAAAGGGCCTAAGAGGGAGGGGGGCGAAAGAATTCTAGTTGTGTTGCCCTAATGACATAAATCTGTGGAATGTGGTGTTGCACAAACAAACGCACATACATATAAACGGGGTATGTATCCTGTTGTTGGATAAAGAATGGGTTATTGATTAATGTTAAGTCAAGTACCTGATGTCCGGTCAGGCTTGCAGAACGTCCCTTGGATCGTCCAAGATGGAAGTTCAAACTTGCTGCAGTGCACGGACAATGGACGACGCGACTCGAACGCACGTGCAGACGCGGGCGGCTCACGAGGAAAAGTGGGTAGCTCTTATCACAAAGGGTGAAAGAGAAAGGGGTATATAAGAGATTACATAATCTGGCTTGTACAGTACATACTCACAAGGTATTGAATGATACAATATGCATGTTTACGGTTTGACCAAAGCTTCACTTATTTCCTTTTTGGCTCACCGACTTGGGTTAGAATGATATGTATTTAACCTCTGCTACAAACTATGGTGTTTGGTTATCCTGCCCACTGAATGCCCCAGTGCGGAAACCACAAAACCGGCAGGACCATTACAACCAACCTCGCCCCCTCCGGCCCTCTTCCCAATTTCCTATGGTGGTATCCATCGTATCGCTTTTCCCCTTCTCCCCCCCAAACACCAGAAATAGAATGGTGAAAAGAGTAAATGAAAGCCCAGAAAGAAGAGCCAACTACCCCATCCTACCCCCAATCTCCTCTTCCTCCATCTCCTCATTACCACCTTCCGGCCCCTCCCCTCCCTGCGTCACCCGCTCCGCAATAAACCGCTGCACATCCGCAAAGTGCTCGCCCATCATAGGCGTCAGCCCGTTAACCTGGGCGCGAATAACATTGCCGAAGCGGCGCTTCATGACTTTGCGCGTGAGGTCCCGGTCGGACCAGCAGGCGTGGTCGTTGGCTACGTACACCTGGGAGTGCTCCTTATACCACGACGAGAGATCGCCGTCCACGTCGGATTTGACGGGCCGCAGGTTGCCATTGACAAAGTTGACCACACCCGCTACGCGGGATTTGACGTCGACTAGGAGGGCGGGAGTAAATGTTAGTAAACCGAACCCATACAGAGAGTGGTAGATGGTGGGTTCGGGACAAGAAGGGGTAGACGTACGGCGGTTGATGAGCAGGACTTTAACCCCCAGATAGGCATTACCTACGCCCATGAGAAAGATGTCTTCAACCGAATCGTAGAGTTGGAGGTAGTTGTCCCAGATGTAGCACATTAGCTCCTGCACTTGGGCTTGGAGCGTGCCTTCATCGAAGCGCGCAGTGAATGCATCCGTGTCCTGTCCCAGTTCGTATCAGCACGGTTTCGATTTCTCTTACACTACATGGTCATCGGGACGTACCTCGGGATGGGTGATGTAGTGAGGTACATTGACGTCGATAACGCCAAAGCCTTTTTCGATGGCCCAGTCGATATAGCGGGTCACGCCATCCGTCTGGATCAGTTAGTGAACGGTCCATCCTAGGGAAGACGAACACAGTACTTACCACCCACGCGTTATGCGGCTCAAGCGAGTTGTTCATCGGGTCGGGCTGCGCATGGAGTTCCGGTCTGGATTCAGATTAGCCGTTGTACTCAAGAGTCTGGAGGGTAACGCAACAGGACAACGTACGGGTCATGCACAATCACCAAGATCCTACGAGCAGACTGGATCCCCCTAGTCACCAGCACCTGATTCTCAAACGACTTGAAGAGAATATCCCGCTGGATGTACAGCGGCAGCATGCCATGCTTCTCCGACAGCACCTGGCGTTGGGCCCTCCGAACCACATCATGTAAGCGCGATGACTCTTGCGCCTGCATCTCCTGAACATCAACGATTCCGGCGCGCATGCACTCCCAGTACGGCGCCTGGTAGGCCTGGACTTTGGCCAAGACCTTGCCCGCCTCATGGCTA
Source organism: Dichotomopilus funicola (assembly GCF_033296635.1). Classification (NCBI taxonomy): domain Eukaryota; kingdom Fungi; phylum Ascomycota; class Sordariomycetes; order Sordariales; family Chaetomiaceae; genus Dichotomopilus; species Dichotomopilus funicola. The sequence continues at coordinate 58,891 of NW_026944089.1, read as the reverse complement.
AGGCGTGGAATCTCCATCTTCGGCGGCGGCTCGCCCATCAGCGTCTGTGCCACGGCTAGGGCCGACTTGGAGATAGCATCAAGGTCGTAGCCGCCCTCGAGGCAGACGGCCACTTTCCCGTTGGCGAGCGACATCAACATATGTGTCATGTGGGCGTAGCACTCGGGAGTCACGAAGCAGGCGCCCAGCTCGTCGCCCGCGGCCGCGTCGAAGCCGGCCGAGATGATGACCAAGTCCGGGCCAAATTCGTGGGCAATGGGCATGACGATCTTCTGGAACGCGGCCATGTACTCGCCGTCACCCATGCCTTGGTCATGCCAGCCAATGTTGACGTTCTTTCCCAGGCCTGCGCCAGCACCGCAGTGCTCCAGTCCGCCGTCGGGCGTCATCGGGTTGTCGGGCTTACCGGGGTAGAATTCGCCATTGCGGTAGACGTGGAGGGAAATATAGAGGATGTTGGGGTCATCGTAAAAGAGGTTCTGGATACCGTTTCCGTGGTGGACGTCCCAGTCGAGAATCAGAATCTTGCGGCACAGGTCCGGGTAGTCGGCCTGGCAGATCTTGGCGGCGATCGGAACGTTGTTGAATAGACAGAACCCCATGGGGGCGTCAAACTCGGCATGGTGGCCTGGGGGGCGGATGACGGCAAACGCGTTCTTCACGTTGCCCACGACGACACTTTTGCAGGTCTCAATGGCGCCGCCCGCTGAGATAAGCGAGGCCTCGTATGTCATGCTGCCGACGTAAATCGAGTCTCGTCCTTGGTCCATCCGTGTGGAAAGCTCCCGGAGTTCCTGCGTGGTCTTCTGCGATAGAGCCTCCACCCAGAGAAAGTGGGCTGGGTGGTGGACAGAGCAGATCTCCTCTTTCGTAGCCTCTCTCGCCGGGATCCGCCACATGTACTTGGTCGGCTCGTTCTGAATGATGCGGATGAGATCAGCGTCGGAGCCGGTAAACACCAAGCCAGCCTTCTTGAAGGTCTTCATGATGTACTCGATGCGCGACGGATCCTCTGGGTGGTGGGGGTTGGGTCCAAAGTCTGCGTTTGCATGTAGCTTCATCCGGTCGTCATAGCAGCAGCCTGTGGGAAGCAAACCACGCCGTCGCAAGCGCTCTGGGTAAGCCGTCGGGTCGTCCTCCTCGCCTTGCACAGTTCCATCCGCGCTGTGGCCATTGACGGTCCCCTGGGGTGAGCTCTCGCCAGTCGTCGTCGGATCTAGAAAGCCATTGGTAGCTGAAGGGCCATCCGCCATGCGGTGATCCTCACCATCCATCACAATGTCATTCTCGTTGTCGTCCATGGTGGGCTAGCCACCCACAAGGCCCGATTCTGATACAAATTATCGTCGGGGCTAAACTGTGTCAGCAAGCGAAAGCTGGTGGGAGGGGAGGGGGGCCAGTTATAGAATTGTTCGGATTGCGAATGGCAGACAAAACCATCGATTATAGGACGTATAAGAGGTCAAAATGATGCTGAGACGCGTAGATGCTACGGCCCATCCGACTTCGAATGATGAAAAGAGGTTGAACTCACCTTAACTAGAGTTATACGCCGGCGATGTAGCGTAGCATGTAAACCCTCCAAGGGCGTTCTCGGAAATGAGAAGAAAGGAAAATTCTCGAGATGCACCCCAGGAGCCAAGCGAGGAAAGGAATGGCAAAGCAAAAGTCCCGACCATGCAGCTCTAGGAAATGAAAGTCAAATTAGAAGATGTTCAATACTGTCAACAAAGAGAGAAGAAGACTAGGGCAGTGAAAGACTTAGGAAGGAACGGAACAGAAATATTTCAAGGCGAGTGTTGGTGTTAAGACGAAAGCTCAGGATTGTGTATGTATGAGGCGTAGTTGATATGAAGTTCAGGTAGGAACAGGAGGCCGCCATCCTCCCAATGAAGCACACAGGGCCAAACTTGCACTCCAGTCAGACAAAACATTCCACCGCCCCCCGTAAGTTTGCCGCACATGCACAAAAGCCTGATGAGACAGGATCAAGAAAAGAAGAAAAATATTTACATACCGGGATGGTCGACTCGTGTCAAAGGCCGCGGTTGCGCATGCTCGCGGGTTGGGGTTCTGCAGCGGGTTGAGGTTTAGGGGAGCGTGAGAGGTTGGGCGAGTTGCCCTGCTGTGCCTGAACAGGGGAGCGGTAACCGCCACCCCCACTACAAAATAGTCCAAGCACTTGATCCTAGCGCCGTTGATTGTCTACTCTCCCACGACCACATATTGGTTAGAAACCTGTATGCGAGGTGAACATAAGACGAATTTTAGACGGCAAGAATAAGTTATCCGGAGTAGTCGTTTCTGAAGCCAATAATTGATGGTTACTGCGAGAGACCATCTCGAGTCTAAGTAGGCTTTCACTTGGTGTCGCCTCCCATTAAGAGGGAGCACAAATTGCCCAAATACCTACTGAGCAAAGCAAGACAGTATGTGCCCCATTTGTGATTCACTTGTATTTCTAGCAGAACTATGAGAAAAGAAAGATATGCCCAATGATATAAACATGCCCGTCAACCTGGTCAATTTGACTCGTCTCCCCCTTAACCCCCGAAACACATCGTCTATCCTGAACTTGAAACCCTCCATCATATGAGCCCAGCTCTGACCGTATCCTCCGCAATACCTCCACAATTCCAACCTACCGCGAGGGTTCCAACCTAGCACGCTTGGTTTCGAAAACACAATCGCAAAGCCCGGTCGGGAGGTTGGCATCCTTGTCGTAGATGACTCGCATGGCCTCATCCTCTGGGTTGCTATGGTCCAGAATGCCACCCTCAGCAGCTGGGAAGCTCACAGAACCGAAGGGTTGCCTTCCTCGGAGCTGACGGCGGCATAGCGTGATAGAAACCGTTTCCATGAAGGTTTCGGCCGAGTCTTCAATCCTAAACACGAGACAACCATTAGCAAATTGGAATTATTATCGCACATCTCATCCTGTCCGAGTAAGATGTTGAGTCGGGGAACACAACATACTTCGGATGACAGAGCCGGATGAAAGAAATTAAGCTGGACTGGGTGGGATAGGTGTGTCGATAGATGATGATGTGTAGGATTTCCCTTGGAAGGAGCCGCATCATCGTGGCGATGATACAAGCATTCTCGTGGTCATCACCCCAGGCCATGTTGACGATAGCGTCGGGCGAAAGGAAGTCCTATGATGAAGGGCCGAACTGATTTAGCAGATGTTGGCCGCAGACGAACAGCCCAGATATATTCGAAAATAAATACATACCAAAAGGCTTGTGACCTGGCGAATAGAGGGGCAGGAAGCTTGGAGTGCGCTCCTGACCGTCCTGAACAGATCCAGGGCCTCAAGTAACCGGCTCGTCGAGAAGTTTCGGGTGAAGGAAAACGGATATTTCGGGGGAGGACTCAACCCTCCGAGATAATGATCAGCCTCAGCAGTTGGTTGAGCGTGCCCATGGAAGGCCCGGGCATACCGCCACCAAAAGTACAACGCGCCTCTCATCCGAGTCAGCTCATGCGGCAGCAGGCTGCGGTGAGCCACAGCCGGGGACTTCGCAAACCGCAGACGTGGCATCTCCACCTCCCAGCGCTTGATGACGCGGCAGAAGTCTATCAACATTGGCCGGTCGTTGAGCTCCTGGACCACCTTCAGCAATAGCGGGGGATGGGCCAACAGCCCCGGCGGGACCTCCGCGGCGAAGAAGGCGGCGAAGAACTCATCCACAGGGTGGAATTCGCGCGTGATGATGCCGGTCATAATCCGCTGCCAGTGCATGTCCGCGATCGCGGCGATGCGGCGATTGACTAGGCGCATACTGTCAAAGGCTACGAAGTCCACGAGAGAGAGGACTTCGATGAGGATCTCAGCCGGGAGATCCTGCATGTTTGGAGACAGGATCGCCTTGCGGTCAGACGAGGTGATGGGATGAGTCTTCATTGTGACATGAAGGGGTGATGTAACCTCATAGGAGGCCACGATATGGCTGTCCGCTCGAGTTGATGAGGCCATATTGCGGTGGTTCATGGGTTTCATAGTAATTGCACTAACTATCGATCAGCTGAACGAAACAAGCGAGCGGAGAAAGGTCAAGCGGGCCGTACCCTGATATTGTCTTCTGACAACTCTGGTTTTTACAAAAGCCCAACAGAATCGAGGACGAGATGAGCAAGTTTAGGCTGGCCAACACAACCCCCCCCCCTTATTAAATGTACTTGCTAGACTTGACCGAAGTAGTCAACTCAGGGCTGATGGCAAGCAACCTCACAGCAACAACACCAGGAAAAAAAGAAAACGGTGGTTAAGACACTGAGTCTCGAAGAGATTCACGTCTCAAGCTCCAGAAAATCTACTGGCCTAGGCCAGGACCAACACTATACCTACTCCTTATCAACCCCGGCGTTGGGGCTATCAAAAGGAGTGGTCTTAGTGTTGGTGTTAGTGTAAGTGATGGTGTGTTCCTTGGAACCATAGATTGAAGCTGAAAAGTTGCTGCTGTCAATTCCACAGCTGGAAGCGACTTGGTGGGTGGCCGCGCGCCGACTATTGCGGCTCAAGCCAGGAGGCGTATCTGCCATGGCGGGAGGCGAGTGTGGTGTTCTCGCTCTTCGTCAGCTATGTTGGGTGGTAAAATAGATTCAAGAAGGGCCGGACGCCGAGCGGTTCACTCCATCCAACGGTGAAATGAACGAAAAGCACGAGAGTGGTAGGAAGTCGAAGTTGTGAGCAATGACGGGAAGTGCGCGGTGTTTTGTTGACTTTGGCTGGACACGTGAGATAGGCCGGAAATGACATGATGCTCACCAGCCCCTGGCTATCAATGGACATGGTTGGCGGGCCGAGTTTCCTTGGCTTCTTGCCTGCCGGACCGCCAGGCACACGATCGGCAGGGTTCAGCGGCACCAAGGGAAGACAGGTGTATGTACCATGTACATAGTTAGTACTAGTGTATGTAAAAAAGGTGCAAAACTTCTCATTTAAACACAGCAACTTGCTCATCATCCACCCATTTTTGATGGAGTTGATAATGTCGCAGAATGGGTCAAAAGGCGGGAAGCGATGGGTCGTTTCGATCGAAAGTTCAGAAGAAACCTCCGGACATCCCCTCAAATGCCTTGCAGGTCAAACCACAACGTAGCGAACCCAGAATCCAGCGTTGCACCTTGCCCAAACGCCCAAAAAATTACATTACACAGATCTACGCAAACAGCTCCCGGGTATCTAATCCACTGTGATCCTTCTGCTGCCCGTCCTCAAGCCCTAGGTTCCTCCTCCGCGCCAGCGTGTCCCTCTGTTGCTCCATACGGGCCACATGCCGCCCAGCCTTCGCCCGCCGCAGGTCGGCACGCACCTGGTTCGGAGAAATGAACCGCTTGTTCTCGTAGATAATCGGCCCGCCGAACGCACCTTCCTGTATCACAATCGGCGTCAACACGAACCGCGGCCCAATCTCCACCAGGCTGACGTCTGTGTCCTTGTCGCCGACTCGACTCTTGTTGCGCGCCTTGCCACTGCCCTCGTCTTCGTCGTTGTTGTCGTCCCCCTTGACCTTCTCAACTTCCCGGACCTCGTAGTTGCGCACCCAGATCTTCCCGTCGGCCACGCTGAAACCCATGACATGGTCGATGAACGGCTTGGACTTGCGCGCGCCCTGCGGCACCCCAAAGATGTGGAGGAAGACCTCCTTGATGACGCGGAGATGCGGTTCGGAGTCGAAAGCGCCGTCGAAAGAGAGAATAGGCCTTGAGCCCTTAAGGCAGTTTCCTGTGAAGTGCAACTCCTCCATTGTGTGCACTGCAAGTCGTCGGGGTTAGTTCCGGGCCCCGCGCATCTTGGGCGTCAGCAGCGGGTTGGGGACTCACAATTTTGAGCGTGGAACTTGATCGTCGGCCCATTGGGCACCTTGCTAAACCACATGTATAGATCCTTCCCTTTCCTCGCCTCGAAGAACAACACGTTGTTGCAGTTGTAGAGCTCAGCCAACTCGTTCAGCTGGTACAGCTTGGATTTAGAATCGAACTTGACGTCTTTCCGCCCGTGGGGAAGCATCGAAGCCAGGTCATTGAGAAGATGCCGATGCCTACAATCCCAAGACAAGTTAGCCATGAATGCGCCAACGCGGGAATAAATGCATCCCGTGCGTACCTGTAGGTGACGCCTCGAGATGAGAGGATCAAGACCCTCTGCTTGTTTTTCCTCTCCACAGTGCCATTGGCTTCTGTTTTCCGTTCCGCCTTGGAGGAATTCTTCGACAAAGACTTGTATACCGCCGCCATCTTTCTGGTTAGTGTTTTCCCGTGTGTGGTTTAGGGGTAGACTCGTCGAAGGGAATGTTGCTTGGCGGGGCCGCAGATTGAAGATGGTACCCATCGCGACGCAGGTTCAAGGCCGAACAAAAAAAAGTTGCGAATGGCTGGACCGCTCCGCTTATCGATAAGCCTTATCGCACCCTTCCGTTTCCAGCAGGCGGTCACCCACCCACTTCCTGAACCTGAAACATTCCTATGTGAACTACCTATTTACGTAGTAATCAGAACGAGGAAAAATCCGACAAATTGAGAAGGTGTTGGGTGACCATTGGTGCCATCGCGGCCGTGGGGAAGGACACTGATGCAAAAACCACTCCGAAGTATTCGTAACCTGAACGAACGTCAGTAACCCAGGCAGCCTCGTATCACTCTAGGCGACAGCCCTTCCGGCAGCATGGAGCCCTGTAGGTTGTGTCGAACATGGCGCATTCCACTTGGGGGATGGTTCTCGTCGATGGGAGCTCGGTCCCCTCGTATCATGCTACGTCTAAATATGAGGTAATTACCCCAGGTCTATTCGGACTAGTCGCTTTGGAATCCGTACATCATGAGGATTCGAAAGCCCAATGCGAAAGTCCTGGCAACCCGCACGGACAACAAGACACAGAAAAATAAAAGACATGGACAGAAAAATAAAGAAAAAAAGTAGCGTTATCAATCCCCTCAAAATTCACCACCCCGAACGCGTCCCAAAGGTGCAGCAGATCCGTGTCCCCCATGGCCCCAAGAAGTTGCCCCCAAGTTTCATATCAGACATAAAGTGACGCCGTGTAATCGTGCCGGACTCTGGGTATCAACAGCAGCCCTTCTGCTCCTCCTTTGCCCCCTCTTGGCTAAGTGAAATGTTATTGCCTTCCCTCGGGTCAAACTTCTTGCCCACGTCCGCGCCCTCCTCCGCCAGGCTCTTGCTCGACACGATCTGGTAGATGGCTGTGATGGGCACGTGACGTTAGTTGAGTCGCAAGGGAGATGAAGGTATCACCAAGGAAAAGTGGGGGGTGGGGTGAGGGGGGTCGTACAAGTCAGGATGTTTTGGAAAGCGAGGTCGACGTTCGTCGCTTCGAGGGCCGAGGTCTCGATGAAGGAAAGCCCATTCTCGCCTGATGATTGAAATCTGTCAGCCTCTGTTTCAAACCAGTATTTATGGTGCCAGCCGCCGTGCGCCCTAGCGGCGCAGCACGGGCACCGGGAGAGGCGACACGTACTCGCAAAGTTCTTGCCATCGTCCGTCGGCACGGCACGCAGGTGCCGCTGATCGGTCTTGTTGCCCACGAGCATGATGACAATGTTGCTATCCGCATGGTCCCGGAGTTCCTTCAGCCACCGCGTCACGTTCTCAAACGAGAGGCTCTTGCTGATGTCGTAGACGAGCAACGCACCAACGGCACCACGGTAGTACGCCGAGGTGATGGCGCGGTACCGCTCCTGTCCCGCTGTATCCCAGATCTGCGCCTTGATCGTCTTGCTGTCGATCTGGATGGACCTAGTAGCAAACTCGACGCCGATGGTCGACTTGGAATCTAGGTTGAATTCATTGCGCGTGAATCGACTAAGCAAGTTGGACTTGCCGACGCCCGAGTCGCCGATAAGGACCACTATAGTGAGGAGAAGATAGTCGTTCTGTTAGTTGATGGGTTCCGCGCAATCGGCGTTGGGAAGGGAGAGGGAGGGAATAGGGTGAGGGAGGAGGGCGCATCGCATGTTGGGTCGGGGCTAGGCACCTTTGAACAGGAACTATTCCAACATCTCGAGTTAGCGCAAACGGTACTACGCAGCAAGGCCGCAGGGCAGGGGCTAGCAAGAAAATAAGGTGGCTTACATCGTACTCGTCGTTAGCCATGGCTGCAGTGGGAATTTATGCGTGATATGAAGCCGGATAGTCCCGTGAAATGGTGATGTGTTTGTGCTTTGTGCAGGCTGGTTGATGTCAGGAGAGACAGGAGAATGGTCGGTGCGGCTCGGGAGGTGGGTCGTTGGTTCAAGGAGTTGCTGCAGCTGACGACGAGTGGCGGTGCGAGGGACAGTACCAGGGAGTGGGGCCTTCCGGGCCTCTCTCTCCCTTCAACTCGGCCGAAAGCGGTTGCCAACCAACCAAAAATGGACACTAGAAGCGTGCAACGGATGGCAATACAGATAGTACAAGGGAGAATTTATCTAGGTGTATTAGGACTTCTCTACGTGATTTACAACCTAGCTAGAAGAGATGGAAAACGAAAGTTACCTCACTTTTCCAGGGCACGAGGCGTTCTTCACCGTAATTTGGTAGTTTTCAAACACTGGGCTGCAAGTTTCTGATTGGTTGTTTCCCATGCGCTAAACAGTCGTTAATCTGCAGTCGGGAAGGACCAGGCCTCTCTTGTTATTTATGAAACCCCGAATTCCCCAACCTAGCTTCCATTACAATTCGATCCATTTGTTGTGTTGTCCAGGACAGCGTACTGAAGTACACCACAGATCAGAACCCCGTGAGCCGAGAGACATCACTTTCAGAGGTCGGGAGTTGAACCTGAGCTGTGGAGCTTATTCGACCATTTGAATTTCTCAACTTGACAACCAGGCGGAATGATCAAACCGCCCAAGATATTATCGTGGGTCACACGTGTAGGCCCATGTCTTTGAGAGACGTCGACCAATTGAATTGTCTACCAACCTAAGTTTATTGGACCACAGCACAATATCGACCACCCGAACGACAAACAGTGACTATCCGGACCCGTCACCCACGGTCCGTTGATGCACTACCCCTCGCTCAAAATAGGCTCCTGAACTTGAAACTTTCTTCTTCTTTTGAATTCGGTCATCCGCTACTCCGGTCTAAAATACACGACATTCGTTTAATCCAGACAACCAACCCGCCGTCATGTTCAGATTCAACCCACGCGCCTCAAATGAAGCCTCCCCTGTAGATGGGGAGGTGAGCGACGACGATATATCCTTGACGTCCACGGTCAAAGATGAGGACCCCAACAAGGAATATGTCGTAGAGAATATTCGGGCCGAGTGGGAGGATAACAATCACAATATGTTTTACCTCGTAGAATGGACGGATTTCCCACTACATGAGAGCACCTGGGAGCCCGAGGCGGGCCTAGGTCCTGCCCTAAAAGCGAATTGGGAAGAAGATAAAAAGAGCTATGCGACGCCCGAGTTCCAGGATGCATGGGTCAAAAAACACCGGGACGCCCAAGTGGAGGCAGAAAAACAGCACAATGCCCGCCATCGTCGCCGGAATCGAAAGCGACGAAAGCTGGGCTTGCCGCTAACAAAACCCATCGACGACGAGTCGAGCGACGAAGCGGAGGAGGAAAACACAACCGAGATCGCGGGATCTGAGAAATATGCAGCCACCCCGGCCACTGCGCCAGCTGTTGGCAGTCAATCAATTGGGCCTGGGTCTGCAAGGCTACCGCCCCCTTTGGGGGCGCGAGGCAAAGAACCAACAGAGCCGCCCCAGATTAGGGCTGTTAATCGAGCGCAGCAAACGGCGGCCACCCAACCCACCGGTTATCAGGGGACAGGGAGGAGAACAAGCAAAACAAGCATCGATTCGCTATCAAAATCAATACCCGGGCCATCAACTTCTAATTCAAAGAGAGTGCCTGAATCTGGGCCGAAGCCCGCCCCTGAGAACCGTAGAGCTCTCACGGCCAAGAAAAGCACAATACAGCCAGCCGGGAATATTTTCACCGGCGGGAAGCAAACTAAGTCTCGGCCGAACCTTGCCATCGCCATGGCGGACACCAGCAGGGAGCCGAAGCTCTTTGAGAAACACCGTACACGTAGATTGGTGAGTTGAAAGAAAGTCCATCCAGAGTGGATTACAAATCACGCCCACCGGTGCTAAAGAAATAAGTATATGATCGCTAACGCAACGATTTAGGCAGAGTTACGAAGCCGTGGTAAAGAAGACATGGCTCCCGATATTTCTCAGCTAGACCTACTGGATCTCCGAAGCAAGCAAACCATCAACCGGCGAAGCTCGCGCGGTTCAGCCGCAAGCCCTACGGTAGTACAGTCTCCTCAACAAGAGCTACCCTCGCCCCTTGGACCCCCTCAGCCACGACCATCCGCTCTTTCCAGCGCAAGATCGACGCTCGTGGGTGAAGATGGAGCCCCTCAAGCAAAAAGGCGAAAGTCTGTCCGTTTCTTGGTCGACGTAGATCAACGCGATTTTGTTGAAGAGCCCGAACAGATGGACATCGATAGCCCTCCTGTCCGCCAGCGGCCAAGCTTGGAGATGGAGGGTTGGGCATTGCGGGCCCAGGGGAGCCAGAATTCAGACAAGAAGTTGGTTTGTGGCCGGCTCAGCCTCGAAGCAACGTTCTGCAAGCTTCCCCAGAGCGCACCGGGGCAGCGCGAATGGCTATCGACATTCCTAGCCAAAGAGAGCCTGGAATTTGGACACACTTGTTTTTCGGGCGCAACCTACGGCCAATTACAACCCCTAATCCAGGAGCGGCTGGCGAGCGGGATGATAATCCCCAAAACAGATGGGAATTCCTTTGATACGATGGCTGAGAACTTAGCCGCGGGTATGCTTGCCTTGTATCATGGTGATTCTGAGTACAGCATCTTGCTTTACCCGACAAAGAGCGATGAGTGGAAAACTATCCTACCCAACGTCGTCCCGGCCAGCCCTTCTGAAGCTGCACTAGGATACTACATCTTCTCTTCCCTCGATGAACCCAGGCTGATATTGCCGCCTCTCGGGCCAGCGCCGGCGCCCCAACCATTGCTAGCGCAAGTAAAGGGAGGGATTCAAGACAGCGCCGAATATCCGCCGCGAGATTCGGTGTTCAAGCAACTTTTTGGGTTTGAGTACGAAAAGATCCTTCCGGTAACCACGCGGAAAGAGCCTGCCGAGGAGCATTCTTTTTTCTTGGCCATCCCAGATTCGAGGAGGGAGATCAGCCAGGCTGTTTTCCACTGGCTCCGAGCCCGGAATCCGAAGTGTCGGGTCTTCACAAGCTCCAGGAATGGGGGGTGGAACGCATTCCGCTCCCAAGTTGAGACGACGCCCGGCGTGGTGATAATTCACGAACTGTTGGCGTGGAACATGCGCCGCATACCGGGTCTCTCAAAATTTCTCCTGACTCGGAACGACGAATACTGGTGTATCACAGAGCCCGTCCATGGCCTACCGCTCTATCCATCCATTCCGGAGCCCGGGCGCCTAGAGCCTCCAGGAGACACGCGGCTCACGCGACTGTTCCCGTACCGGACGGCTATTTTCCTCGCGCCGAGCTTTTTCGTTTCTGAGCCGCAGCGCTCGCTCGAGTTTCTCCGGTGGTTCATGGATAAATGGGTTGGGAAGTTTTACTACCGCCTGATCACGGCTTACAACATCCACGAATACCTAGCCGAGCTGGCGGAGGAGAGAGCAGATGCACGCCAGGAATTACAGGCGACGGCGGGGGGCGACTCAAAGCTGCTCAAGACTGAGGCCAACCTCCGCGGGCTTACTATGGAGGACTGCAGTAACAGATACAGAATCGCCGAATTGGCTCTGGACCTACATGTCACCCGCATAATGGAAGCTGGCCCCTTTGCGCACGACGAGGACAACAGCACGCTCGTATATGCCGACCCATCTATCGACCCCAACGACGAGCAGAGCCTGGTCAACTGGTTTGGCTGGTGGGCGACGTTGCGGGCTGACCAGTTCCGCAAGTTCCACGTCATCGGTTCGAACCGGACGATTAGCCAACATGGGTGCAGGAGAGGTGAGCGGCGTGTCCGCATTCCCAAATACACCACGGTCACGCTCAATGACCCCGATGCTGTCTTGGAGGTTCTCCAAGAGAGAAACGACCAGGTCGGGGCGTCGGAGGGAAACGGCAAAGCGGGAGACTTCGCGGTACAGGGGCCGCCAGATGGACATGGCAGGGCCGACTTCAATCAAGATGGACAATGGGTTTTCCGAAGCGAACTCATCTGGAAGGAGGAAAGCCAAGCATTTGAGGGTTACCTGGATCGTCTGAGCCGTCTCGACGGCAACAGGTACCAATGGAACTTGTTCAAGTTCCCCATCTCATGGTCGGACTCTGAGATGGCCGATCACTTTGGCGATTTCACGAGGAGATACTCGAGGATTCTAGACTGGTTCAAGTTCACCTTCCCCTTCGGCGGCCGTCCTCGAGATCCCGGTGGCCCAAAGTCACCCCCCGGCTACAACACCTACGCAGGGTTCTTTTATACGATTAACGATAGAGATTGGGACTCGCCAGAACCCGGATCGCCCAAGACAACGCCTCAGCGCCACCCCTGGATCGGGATCTACCGACCGGTCAACCCACATAGGAGGCCCTACTCACGATGCGAGGTCATCATCTGGGACCCCACGGCTAGGACTCGTTTTCCCAATGGAAAAGGCCCGGCTGAGAAGGACCTCATTTACATGCAACGCCAGCTGCTTCAGCACGTCCGCTACCACAGCGATGAGAAGAATCCCGGTACATGGCTGGACCAGGCTTGGTACGGCGGCTGGGACTGGCCGGCCGAGTGTGATGCCGGCAATCCCATTGATGTGACTCTGCAGTTCCTGGAAGCCTTGCTTAGTGATCTCCACCACTTCCTCCCGGCCCCAGATCACGTCATGGGATCGAAGGGCTGGAAGAAAATCGAGCTCGGCCCACCATTCGACCCTTCACCGGAACCCCCCAGCGTCCCCGATCCACAGCAATCCAGTATTAAACCATCCTACCGCCCCTCCATCCCACGCTCACCTGACGTGGCAAGCAACTCCGATTCCCTGTTTGTCGAGCAAGATCAAGGTGTACCGATGGACATCGACTCAGTCACCGAGATGGGCGATGGAAACGACCCTACTTCCCACGGCGGCCACGGCGCTTCCGACATCAACATGGAGGAAGCAGCCGAAGGCGATGACGAAGACGAAAACACCCGCATCATCTTCCACCCGCCACGCGGCCACACCCGAGACCGCTCCACAGCCGTCCGGTCCCGCTGTACCAACCGACTGTACGAAGCAGCCCGACTCGCCCGCGCCAACGGGGACAACCTCTCCCGGACCTGGCCAGGAGACGGGATTGGCGCAGGTGGGACCGGGATCTCGACAACGCACATGGACTACTCGTACCTACCGACGAAGGAGTGGTACCGCGAGCAGAAGGCGGAGGGGAGAGGGTTTGCGCATGTCAATGTGGATTCGTGGGAGGGGGTGTTTTCGGCGTTGAAGATTCCGGAGGAGAAGAGGGCTGGGAGTTCTGTGACGAGTGCTAGTGGGAGTGTGGATGGGAGGAGAGAGGAGTAGGGCCGGGGGTATTATTGGAAGGGAAGGGATGGAAAGTAGATGGCTGTAAGGGTCAAGAGGGATTACACTGGGATGTGAGTAGGGAGAGGGTGAGAGGTCTAGCTTTGGACGGGACTAGCTGAGAGAAGAGATCTTGTCGTAGCTGTGCGAGTTCGCTGTTGTATTTCTAGAGTTATGTTATTTAATATCTGATAAATGGCTATTAGACGTTGCCAATAACTATCAGCACATGGGCCTGTTTTTGTGACAGAATTCAACCTTGCTATTCCATCACATTGAAGGTGTAAACTTTCTACATGTTTTAACGTTTGTGGACCAAAATTCAGGTTTAAACTGGCCAATATCTCGACTCGAGTATAATCCGGGCCCCGTTAAGCTTTTACTCCGATCCCACGTCATATCACGGACAGCATACGAGTGGAGCACAGTGTAGAGCAAAATAGGTTGTTAAGAACCTGTCGTGATTTGGCCACTCAAATCATCATCAGAACTCTATTCTGAGCCCCGATTCCTTGTCCCGTCGCAGCTAAAATAGGATGCCAGACCTAACTTCCCCGGTGTCCAAGCCAGATCCGATCCACGACCAGAACTCCATTCTTCGGGAGAAACCCCAACTCAATAAGTCGCCCTTTTCGGAAAAGAAAAATCCCCCTAGTTCGTGACAGGGACGTTATAATACGCCGCCCACGGATCGTCCCGCCAATCAGTGATGACAGTGTGTTCGATGCTGCCGGAAATGGTCTTGACGAGGTTCTCGCCGTCGTCGTACTTTTGCCGGACAAATTCAAAGGTGAGGTCCATTCCGGCGGTGACCTGTTGTTTGGGTTAGTATTTTGGGTGTTGGAAGTGGGATTTGGGGGGGGAGGAAAGGGGGGCAGGGGATAGGGGGGAGGGAGAAGGGAAAAGGGAGAACATACACCTGAGGAGGACCAGACTTTGCCGTCTTCGACCCAGCGGGCGGGGGAGACCCTGTGACGAGAAAGTTAGTGTCTCTTTCAAGTTCATTTTTGCCAATCACGGCCACGATTTCAGAAAAGAGAGAAACATACCACTTCACATTCGGTCCCTTAGGCGTCATACTCGTCCAAGCCGCCTTATTCGTCGTCGCCCGATGTCCATCCAACACGCCCGCCTGCGCCGCAATCCCGGCCCCAGTGCAAATCGTCACAAAATACTGCAGCTCCGGGAACACCTCACGAAGATACTCAAACTCCGGCTCCAGGTCAGGGTTCCGCGCCGCCGCGCCGCCAGGGACGAAGAGGACGTCGAGTTGGGGCTTGTCGGCGTAGGTGTGGGTGGGCACGATGCGGGGGAAGAAGGTGGAGTTGAAGGGGTTCATGCCGGCGCTGACGGGGGCGGTGTCGACGGGGTCGAGGGTGCGGGCTAGGAGGACGAGCTCGAGGTGGGTTTTGCGGGAGACGGCTTGGAGGATGTCGAGGGGTCCGAAGACGTCGATGACGTCGAAGGAGCGCGGGAGGAGGAAGCCTATGCGCCGCGGGTTGCGGGGGAGGGGTTCATCATCGCCGGGGGTGCTCGCGGACCGGGTGGAGGGGATCACGCCGGCGAGGGTCGGGGTGATGAGCAAGAGGAGGGCGAGGGCTTTTGTGAAGAGCCTGGTGCTCAGGGTTGTGGAGATCATCTTGATGGTGTTGATATTGGGTTTGGAGTTGCGAATTGGTTTTTGTAGGTTGTTGGCGAGGGGAAGTTGTGGTTGTGGGAAGAAAAAGCTCTTCTAAATGGAATTTCTCGATGTGGGCGAGAAGAGAATTCAGGGGTGTAAACAAAGGAATTGTTGTTCCTCTCAACAGCCCACAAAGGATGTTGATCTTGGGATGAAGACGAGGGAACAATGGAGATCTCAGAACAGGCAAACTGTTCACTATTTCTACTCATCACAAACCTCGAGGCAACCGTCTTGTCTCCTCCTCCTTTTCTTTTCCGAGGTGGTTCGGACTCGACGTCCCTTCGAAGGGAGTCACAAGGGGCATCACGAATCACCACCCAACCCCGAAGCATCACCAACGGAAGCACCTCGCCCGCGGCACCGAAGCGGGTGTTTTCCAGGAATGTATGGCACCCAGCGGCGGCGACGATGGCCATCACAGACAAAATCTTCGCCCCTGTCTTACCCTGCAGCAAACGCGCGCAACGGGGAGCAGGTGTGCATTGGCAGCGCTCGGAGTTTAGTAGACGCGCCGAGATGCACCCCGTCAGCGAAATGTGCGCATTCCATTCGATTTATACAGGAAGAAATCCTCTCCGCGGAGCCGCTTGGTTGGTCGTTTGTAGTGTGAACGAACTCAAAACCCCTGGCGGTTCATTCCGAACGCATCAAGTTGGGAACGGTAGATGGAGAGGAGACATGCAAGCCAACCATTGGTGTGTGCTGGAGCACGAATGAGCACATTTTTTACCCACTCTGGCGCCCTCCCGCCTCCAAGAGGCACGAGCATGCCACCTGACAAGCCTGCCAAGAAAGGGGTCAGAGAGCGATACGCAGTGGGTTTGCGGTTATTCCAGGGGGCGATTGGGGCGCGAAAAGGGAGGCTTGAAACGGTGTTTGGCGTCTGCCCAACTACACTTCTTGGCGGGGAACTCTGGGGGATATGCATGCGGAATCCGGGAAACGGCATACAATAAAATGCGCTACGCCGGAAGAATGAAGAGAAGAAAAAAGATCCTAAGTAAAGAGCAGAAAACTGGAATTTTCTATAAAGCGTTTACACCTCTCGGGCGGCGAGTCATGTACAAAGTGCGACTGGAGGGTCGCTACTTCCACCTCTAAGTTCACTGCCGTCTAGCTTGGAAGCTGCCTAGGAAATGAATCCTAAGGGAAGAGGAAGGAACGGCATAGCAGGCAACTGAAGAATCCTTGGTCACTAGGCATGTGGGCTGGAGGGGTTAACTAAACAGAGGGCTCTGGAACAGAGAAAAGAAGACTAAATATGTGCGATAAGAGAGAGCTGCTGTTCATCTCTTATCTTTCTTTATCCCCTCGACCCCTCCAAAAGGCACCCGGGATGATGTCACGGCAAAGAAAATCACCCCCACACGGAACGGCCCCTCAAAATGGGGAACGGATCCCAAGGACCCCTCCTATGTTCCTGTGGAGATGCCCTTGGGAAACCGGAGGAGTCGGATTTGAGCGGCTTTCAAAATCAACACAGTGAAAAAAAATATTTTGAGATTTTTACATCTCTGCGGAAATATCAGGCCTTGACTCATCGACATCAAGGGGTTATATTGTGATCTTTTTTGTTATTTACAAGCTTCGAACTATCAAAATGTCCGGTGTCACTCACTCCCACGACGGCGTGCACTCGCACTCGCACTCACACGACCAGTTCAACCCCGCCGAACACGGCCACAGCCATGAGATCCTCGACGGGCCGGGAAGCTACCTAGGCAGGGAGATGCCCATTGTGGAGGGCCGTGTCTGGGCTGACCGGGCATTCACCATTGGAATTGGCGGGTATGTTCTTTGATATCTTCTAGGACGGGAGTCCCATCGTATGGGGCTTGTATGCCCCCTTTGCTTTCCCCTGGTTATTTTGCCCCTGCTCGCTCACCTCATACCCCTCAAAACCCTCACACCCCCTTACTATGTACAACATAAACATGCTCATCCCGTCCCCACTTCTCTTCTCGGTTTCCGACCCCTATCTCCGGTAAACAAGCTTGTCAACTCCCCAGCAGGAACTAACCCATCATACCTCTTAGCCCCGTCGGATCCGGTAAAACGGCCCTGATGCTAGCCCTCTCCCGCATCCTACGCACCTCCTACTCCGTCGCAGCCGTCACCAACGACATCTTCACGCGCGAAGACGCCGAGTTCCTAACCCGGCACCGGGCGCTCCCCACCGAGCGCATCCGCGCCATCGAAACCGGCGGCTGCCCACACGCCGCCGTGCGCGAGGACATCTCCGCCAACCTGGCGGCCCTCGAGGACCTGCACGCCCGCTTTGCAACCGACCTGTTACTGATCGAGTCCGGCGGGGATAACCTCGCGGCGAACTACTCGCGTGAGCTGGCGGATTTTATTATTTATGTCATTGATGTCAGTGGTGGTGACAAGGTCCCGCGGAAGGGTGGGCCGGGGATCACGCAGAGTGATTTGTTGGTGGTGAATAAGACGGATCTGGCGGAGGCGGTGGGGGCTGACTTGGGGGTGATGGAACGGGATGCGCGCAAGATGCGTGAGGGCGGGCCGACGGTGTTTGCACAGGTTAAGAAGGGAGTGGGCGTTGAGCATATTGTGAATCTGATTCTGAGCGCGTGGAGAGCGAGTGGCGCAGAGGAGCAGAGAAGGGAGGTGGGAGGGCCGAAGCCGACAGAAGGGCTGGAAGGGTTGGAAGATACTACTGCGTAAGTCCCTGAGTGATCGATCTAATCAAAGGACCGAGGTAAGGCTGCAGGTATAGTGACACAACGGAGCAATATTCAGCCAATGCTGCGTTTAAATCAAGGTGTAAACAGAGACAAAACAGTGATATATTTTTCGTGACCCTTGAACGCCCGTCGTAAGCCCTTCCCAAAGACACAACCATACCATCTCTATGAACCAGCCTATTCCATATCCGCATCCATCGCATCACCGCCCTCTTGCACCGCCGGCACCAGCGCAGGGTCCAGCAACAACCCCTCCAACGGCCTCGCATTCCGAGGCCACACCCGCTTATACAAACTCACCCCGATCGAGTCCTGTGGGTTGATCCGCCCATCAAACGTCGCCTTAAAGTACCCATGCGTACCGAGTGCTTCCTTGAAGTACCCGCTGCGCCCCCGCCGCGTCCACAACGGAAGTGCCTTGAACCACTCCACATCCTCACGGTTGAAGAACATGTACCGGATCGTGACAATCTTCTTGTGGATGTGGTACGGATGACCCGTGAGAATAGCCCGCTTGGCGATCACGCGTGTGGTGGAGGGCGGGAGCGTCGTGCCCGTTGCCACGAGTGTCAGGGGAAGGGCGGGGCCTTCTTGTTCGCCGTCTTCGCCTTCCATGGCATCGTGGTGGTCGCCGGGGACGGTGCGCTTGAAGAAGAGAACGGGGATGGAACCCCAGGTGATGGGGCCCATGAAGGTCGCGACGGCTGATTGGCCTGGGTGTAGGTACCGAGCGTATTTGTGTACGTCGTTGGGTGTGGAACCGCCTTGGGAGAATAAGGGGTTGATTACGAATCGCCTGGGACCGTACTGGACGATGAGCTCTTCCTTAGCCTTGATGGAGACCGGATGGTCCGAGCTGAGGTTGATTAGGACGTTGACGGCTGTCCGCTTCTGCTCGTGCCGCAGAAGTGAGAAGAGGGTGATTGGTCGGGTGGGGTCGTACGTCTTTTGGATCGAGACAGGCACGTTCTTGATGTAAACGTGTACTCGAGTCCCAGGGGCTACTCCGCCCACCAGAGCCTCGCGAGCTAACCGGTTCCGAGATCCTTGATAATCGGGTACCCGTAGTAGCCGCTGCCACTCTTCCGGCTCATACGCCCGGTCCTCGTTCTCCATCCATGGGCTCGACCTCAGGCTCTTTAACCCGCGGTACTTGGCGAGCCGCTCCCGGGCTAGGACGCCAGGGTGAAGCTCGATTTCATCCGGGAACTCCAGGTCATCCTCGGCTTCTGTCCTCTTGTTTTTCCGGAAGGCTTCAAGCGCCATGGCGTCCTCCTCCTCGTTTGGCTCAATGAAAGCCACAGATTGGGGGTACTCGGATGGCCCACCTTCCGTCATCGCATCTCCTGCTAGTCCCTCCATTCCATCCTCAGGTCGCACATCATCCTCCTCTTCCTCAACATCGCCCATATCTTCGTCCTCCAACTCGGAACCGGAATCCGAGACGTCCCCGTCATCCAAAAACCACGCCGCCTGGTACTTGGAGGTCCCCTTCGGCACCCGCTTCGGCATCTGCAATTCCTGAACTTGGTCGTCGTCGGAAAAATAGTGGTGCTCGTCTAACAAAACACCCTTCTTAGATGTCGTCACATTAGTCGCAGCGTCCATATCTTCATCGTCGTCCTCCATAGCGGCCGCTTCTTCAGGCGCAAGGTCGTCAAGGCCATCGCGCTCGTCGGTTGGCTCGAGGAGCGTTTGTTCCTCCGCGTTGTCGTCCTCCATCGCATCTTCCGCCCTCTTTTTCCGTGTCGCAAGGGGCGCCGCAGTAATCCTCTCGATCTGGAATGTGCCCCAGTCTCCCACTTGCACCAACCGATCGGCATTCAAGCCCTTGCCCCTAACCACACCCGTCAAAACGGTCGGCGCCATTCCTGACCTTGCCCACTCCACATCCTCCACCAGCATCCAGCTCCGTTCATCCCTCCACCGAACTCCCTTGGGCGTGGTGCTGCATAATGACCGCATCAAGTTGGAGCACTCTTGTCGGTTGTCCAGGTTGTAAATCTTCTCCTGCTCGGGGTGGAAGTGGGTGATGAACGACTTAAGCGAAGCCACCACAGAGAGCCGTTGTTTAACAGCCTCAATCCTGTCCAAGCCTTGGACGGTGGTGAAGAGCGTCGACATTCCCTGGCTCTCGATGCTCCTGAGAATCAATTCTCCCAGCGCATCGACCTCGACTTCCCCAGAGAGCACAAGTACGATGAAGTCGGCCGTCCGAGCAGCATCCAGGCACGCCGTGAGATCCCTCTTGAGGGGAATGTACTGTAGCTTCTGCTTGAACCTGTCGACCGGGACGCGGAAACAGGTATCGTGCACCTCGGCTTCGATGTCGAGGCTCCCGTTTAGGCTCTGGATGGCGGCCGCGGCATCGGTGTCGGCGCAAAGGGGGATGACGGCGACGTGTCGTGGGGCGCCATCTTTCCCGGCAAAAACGGACGTCTCCTTCAGATGTTCTCGGGCCTTCTCCAGCTGCCGCTGCTTGGCCTGGTTTCGACGGTCGAGTTTCGACATAACTTGTTGGTGGGGGGTTTTGCGCTGTCCCTTTTCGCCCGCAATTCGCCCTAATTAAGGGAGTTAGCAGTTGCGTAAAACAGGAGAACCAACAATTCGTCGTCCTCGTCGTTTTGTCCCTGTTTTGTACTGCCTATCCGCGAACAAAGCGCTTTCTGAAATCGGCGTGAGTCATACCTTTTGCGGCATCACGCAGCTGACCCTTGGTGGATTTCCGGGATTTGAATGCCTTGTGCGACACCTTGGTCGTGGCCCGGTGGGAGTGATTCCCTGCGACTGCGCCTGGCATTTTCCCGTCGCCGCCGGCTTTGAAACGGTAGGGTAGAGACGCCACTTTTATGGTAAGAAAGGCCAGGAAAAGGGACCGAAAATGGGCGAAAAATAGAAGGTATGTACAACCAACACCTCAAGATGGGAAGATAAATCTAATGGTGGAGGGGGGTCATGGCGGGGCAGCGCTGCCATTTTTCGATCTTTGTGTGCCATATCTTATCGGACGACATGCGTTGTGCGGCCAATCAGAACTGCAGCCTTGAACTTTTTAGCGGGCCCGGCTCAGAAATGTCAGACGCAGGCCGCTGAAGGCTGCTCGATCCAAACGATCTTCTGTTTACTGCCATCTTCAATTGAAGCAACCCAGATGGACACCATTGATACCGTCGACGCCCCCCTTACAAGGGTCGCGCAGCCCAACGGAGCTCTCACCGTTAAGAATGCGCGCACAGAGTTCCGTTCCAAGGCGGAGCTGGAACGCATTCGCCGGCAACGACAGGCGCAAAAAGCGTACGGCCGCGGTCGCCAAATCGATGTCAAGAGCGTCCGCGACAAGAAACTACGACGAAACCTGACGAACCTCGAGACGAAATACAAGACGGCGGCTCTGAAATCGAAGGAGGCTGAGATCTTGCTCGAAAACACGTCGGGATTCCTCGAAGCCGAGACCGAACTCGAACGCACCTATCGGGTTCGCCAGGACGACATCCAGAAGGAGGTTGGCATTGATGTCGCGCAAAAGAAGTTTGAACTTAAACTTGAAGGACTGGGTCCGTATGTGTGTGAATACAGCAGAAATGGTCGCGATCTGATCCTGGCGGGGAGGAAAGGCCATGTCGCGACGATGGACTGGCGGGAAGGGAAGCTTGGGTGCGAGCTGCAGCTGGGTGAGACGATTCGAGACGCCCGATTTCTTCATAACAACCAATTCTTTGCTGTGGCACAGAAAAAATACGTCTACATCTATGACTCGAGTGGTGTCGAGCTCCACTGCATGAAGAAGCACGTGGAGGTCTCACATATGGAGTTCCTCCCGTACCATTTCTTGTTAGCGACGTTGGTAAGTGTCCGAAAAGCTAGCTGCTTCTGAGCAACGGCAACTAACGTTTCACAAGAGCATCAACGGCTACTTGAAGTACCAAGACACCTCGACCGGCCAAATAGTAACCGAGATCCCGACCAAGCTCGGAACACCCGTCTCTCTCACACAAAACCCCCACAACGCCATTCTCCATGTTGGGCAACAAAACGGCACCGTCACATTATGGTCTCCCAACTCATCAGAACCCCTTGTCAAACTCCTTGCGCATAGGGGGCCGGTACGATCGCTAGCTGTCGACCGAGAAGGGCGATACATGGTGTCAGCGGGACAGGACAACCGGATGGCGATTTGGGATATTCGCAACTTCAAGGAGGCCGTCTCCAGCTACTTCACAAGATCGCCAGCGACATCCCTCGCAATATCTGATACAGGGCTCACCGCCGTTGGGTGGGGGACCAAAACAACAGTCTGGAAGGGCCTGTTCTCGAAGGAAAGGGCAGTGCAAGAAAAGGTGCAAAGCCCATACATGACGTGGGGCGGCGAGGGACAGGCCATCGAAAGGGTTCGGTGGTGTCCGTATGAAGACGTTCTCGGCCTAGGGCACACCGAGGGGTTCTCATCTCTCATCATCCCCGGCGCCGGCGAAGCCAACTATGACGCGTTGGAAGTGAACCCCTTCGAGACCAAGAAGCAGCGGCAAGAGGGTGAAGTCAAGGGCCTGCTCAACAAGCTCCAGCCGGAGATGATTGCTCTGGATCCCAACTACATCGGAAATCTGGATCTGCGGTCCGAGGAGCAGCGCAAGGCCGACCGTGACCTAGACTCGCCGGCGGTGGATGTCGTCGAGGAGATGCGAAACAGGGCCCGCGGCAAGAATGGCGCGCTCAAGAAATACCTGCGTAAGCAGCGTAAGAAGAACATCATTGATGAGAAGCGGCTCAAGGCGGAGGAGATGTACAAGGAGATGCAGGAGAAGAAAGACGAACGACACAAAGAACGAAAGGCTGAACTAGGGCCGACATTGGCACGCTTTGCCAAGTCATAGTTGCAGTGTTTCAAGCGGGCGAGAATGACAAATACAAATACCTTAATGCAGTTGAGTTGTACTGTCCCTGAGTGACCGACTACTTTTAATAAAAAAGTGAATGACAATCTACAATGCAAAAAGCTCAACACCGAGCGTTATCCCCATCCGGAAGGATAACGGTCGGTGGTTACGAAAAGCCCACCGGGGGGGCTTTTTCTTCGCTGGTCCCGGGAATCGAACCCGGGACCATTTCGATTTACGACGGTAGTGGCGCGCCCAGACCTACTCTCAATGCCGCTGAGCCAATCCACCGGTGTGTCGTGCTCAATTGGGAGGGTCGGTGACAGTGCTTGGGAAATTGAACATATATGGTGCCTGCCAGGAAGGAGCGCAAGTTTCTAGGGTGGTCCGGTCTGTGAGATAGCCTAGATGCCTTTGGCTGCCCCTTATGATGTCAAGTATCTAACTTTCCGTGGCCCATTCCCTGCTACGGTGCCTTCAGTAGTCCTGCTCTCTTTTGATGTTGGAATTGATTCAAACTCGGGGTTCGATAAACAACTTCTAGGGTTCACCGACACCGCTCATAGAACCATTTTAAGGGTTGCTACCTCCGCCGCCAGGTACCTACCGGATCGATGGGCAACATTCTCTCCCAAATTGTTGGGTTGCTTGAACCACGCAAGACAGCGGCACCTCAAAAAGAAGATTGTAACATGGCAACCAAAGCGGTACCACGGAGCACACCGAAAGACAAACCACATTGAAACCGTTAATATATAAAATGCCACGCCGTCTATTGCCCTCCGCCCAGTTACCGCTATGCCGTTCACGATGCTATAATCCACACACTTATATTAGAACATGACATCCCCTTCCCTATCTTCTCACAAGAGCTTCAAATGACCCGTAATCTGATCCACCAAACTCTTAGGCGCCGGCCCTACGCCCAACACCGTCCGGCTGCCCGCCGCGATCTGGGTCCGCCCGGCATCTGTAATGACCTCCGCCGTCACGCCCAAACTCCGCGCGCGACCCATCAGCTCGAGCAACTCGTCCTCGCCCTTGATCTGTACCGCAACCTTAGCCTGGCCGCGGCGGTCCCACTGGCGTAGGAGTTGGGCTTCGGAGGACTGTGGGGATGTTTGGGCGGCGCGGAGGAGGGTCTTGTAGCATGCGAGAGTCGCGTGGGAAGCTTGCGCTGCCATCTTGCCTGTATTCAAGAGAGACAAAGGTCAGTTAGCGTCGGTGGAACAATGAAAAGAGGGGAGAGAGTAGGTAGGCTCCGTAGAGCTGCGACTAGAGCCAGAGAAGAAAACGCACCCTTATTCATCCCCAAATCCGTCCTCACCACCAACACCAATTTACACTCTTCATTCGTATCAATCTTTACCCCAGGCTTCAAACCCGACGACGACGCAGCGCCAGCCCCCTGTCTCAGCCCCTGCTTGCGATCCGCGTCTACTCCATTCGACCAGTTCGGCGCATGGTCCAGCAGTGTCTGTTCCTCGTCAATGTCTGACTCCTCGCTCTCGACGGGATCGTTCAAGTTGCCGTGGCGCTCGGCGGCAAGTTCGGGCGAGACGATGGACCCGCGCAGGGCGTAGATTCCGAGGCCGAAGCCGGAGAGGAAAGATACGAGGCTGGTGGTCACGACGAGCGCGGAGGTGGGGTCGGAGAGGAGACCCATGGTACGAGTGGGTTGCTGGTTCGTTGGTGGTGTTGCGGTTGCTGTTGCTGTTGCTGTTGCTGAGGTCGTGTGCTTCTTTGGGATGCTGAGATGTTGATCGAAAGGAACGGGTGTGAAAAAGTGTCGGGTCGATCGGATGGGTATAAAACGGTCAATTGATCTTAGCGAGGGATGAGATCGCGGTAGGTAGCGTTTACCGCGTGATATCTGCGGAGTGTCGAGTTTCGAAGGTGTTGCTGCGGATGGTGCTGAAGTTGGAGGAGATGCCCTTCTCAGCAGTCGAGTGATTGTTGGTGTGAGCTCCAAACGGACCCACATTTGCTTCACTCGGATGGCAGCCACAGAAGATGGTGATGGCGGTCGCTCACTCAGCAACAGCTACCGTAACCTCAAACAGCAGTACGACAAGTCAAGTGTTGCTTGAGAGAATGCAGCAATTTCCATAGATATCCCCGACTAACTTTGCACTGGGAACCCTGGCGTTCCTTCATGGAGGGAAAGTGACCGTTTTGTCTCATTGGGGCAAAATATCTTGGCACGTCTCCTCTCTTCGTATGTAAATCGGTTAAAAATGTAGATATTAATACTTGGACGAAGAGAGTATTTAATTCTTGGGACGGCCCATTATCAAGGGTGATGTGGGGTTCAAGAGCAAGGAGGAGCTTGAAGGCAGTACTACTACGAAATGATCATGGCAACAGACACACAGCATAGCACTCCATAAAACAGCAGTTCAGGGCGTTGGCCAGGCCAAAGAAGCCCCTCCCTCTACTACACAAGTCTTACCTGAATTCGACAACTAAGCCCACGCCGTGTCAGTACAGACCCAAAAACTTGCGTGTATTGATAGAAGGTAGAAGGAGGGTGTAAGCACCTTTGCGTCCATTTCTTCGACGATATTGCCCAACCTGGAACTCAGATGCTTAGTCCAATCCACAAATCCCATCTCCCCTAAGCCAACCGCACGCCCGCTTCCCTCCTCTTCTTCGTTTGATGCGACGCCGCCGAGCTCATGCCCACATTTTGACTGGCATCCAACATACTCTGCGCCATCCG
This sequence comes from Dichotomopilus funicola, assembly GCF_033296635.1. Taxonomy (NCBI): domain Eukaryota; kingdom Fungi; phylum Ascomycota; class Sordariomycetes; order Sordariales; family Chaetomiaceae; genus Dichotomopilus; species Dichotomopilus funicola. The sequence goes on along the minus strand of NW_026944089.1, from coordinate 33,357 downwards.
CCGCTTTTCCTCTGCCAGCTTCTTGAGCCGCTTATCTGTCTTGCCCTTGCCACTTCCCTTGCCATGGAACTGATGTGAGAGCTCCTTGAAAGCCTCCTTAGCGTCCAGACTCCGGCCGTCGCTATCAACATACTTGAGCTCCACCTCTGGTCGGTACTCCTCGCGGAACAGCTGGTCCATGATGCGCGACTGGTGCTGGTCGCGCAGCGTGTTCTGTTGCCGCTGCCAGTCCTCGCGTTCGCGAGCCGACATGCGCTCGAGACGGCCGCTGGTGCGGTCGCGCTCACGCTGGGCGCGGGTGTCCTGGTCGAAGAGATCCATGCGGCGTTGCAGCTCGTTGAGGAAACGCTGGCGCTGACGGAACTTCTCGTTGACCTCGGCGCCCTTGCCTTCATCAATGAGGTGGCGGTCGCGCAGCAAGGCGAGTGTGGCGCCCATACCTTGCCCAACCGTCTTTTCCTCTTCGACGCCGTTGGCGGTGGGGTCTTCCCGGTGGGGTGTACCGTCGCGTGGGGGCGAGGGGTGGTCGGCATCGTGCATCTCTTCGTCCTCGGAGCTTTCGTCTTGTTGCATAGCTGTGACACCCGCCGGTTCTTCGGACCGAGGCTTGCGGACTTTGCGGTCCTCTTCCTGCTCTGCGCGTAGCCCGTCGACAAACCGACTAATCTCGTCCATCACAATCCCCTTTTGCTCCTGTTCATCTCCGTCTTGGTTTTCCGTCGATTCTCGAAGCTGCCTTGCGATATCTTCAGGCCTGGTCTTCTTTCGCTTCTTGAGCGCCTCTCTCCTCTGGAGCGCCAGTGTTGACTGCAGATCCTCATCATCCACGAAGCTGTCGTCCACAATCTTCCGTTTCTTGGTAAAAGCTGCAGCACCCGAGTCAATATCCATGTCTTGCTCCGGCTCATCACCGCCGGTTGGCTCCCCGCCGAATAGGACATCATCGTCGTCTGCTCGGCGCCGCCTCGTTGATTTCGACTTCTTCTTTTTCAACTTCTTGACCTTGACCTCTGAGACATCGAGATAGTCCGATACTGGTGCCGGCGCATCCTCTGTGGGTTGGGTCAGTACGTTTACGGCTTCTCGGGCCATGTTCCTAGGATACTCACCCAGCTCACCAAGGTCCACGACTTGGTGTTTCCTCTTCTGAACCGGCGCCGCCAGAATATCAGCTAGTTCCGTCGTCGTCGCAGCCGAATTCAATGTGAAGGTTTTCTGCTTCTTCCCATAGATTTCCTCGTCGTACTTCGACAACACCCCAATCTCGCCCGTCTCGTCAATGTCGTTGGGATCGTACACCGGGTTCTTCTTCTTGAGGTCCAGTCGTTCCCGCAGCTTCTCCTGCTCGCGTAGGGACACGTTCTCAAGCTGATCCCCCTCATCTTCATTCTCCAGCACGCCTGTGTCCTTGAGCGTCAAGACCTGATCGTCACCGTCGAGAAAAGCGGTCATGTCGTGGGCAACCTTGACGCCGGCCAAGTCGGCCGCCGTGTGCTCGGCGTTCTCGGCCGCTTCCTCAGCAGCCTTATCTGCCGCTGTTTTTCGCGCCGCATCAATCTTCTTCTGGCGCTTCTTCTGGTTCTTCAGCCACGACTTAACATCGGTTTCATCCTCGTCGTCGTCAGCTAGCCCCTTGCCGTCGAGAATAGCGTTGCGCTGGGCCATTTCGCGCGCCTTCTTGATGGCGGCCGCTTTCGCTTCTCGTTTCCTCTTCGCTTCCTCTGCCGCTTGAGCCTTTTGAAAATTGTCGTAGGCCGCGGCCTCGCGCGTGTCGAAGGTGCTGACTGGTTTGCCATCGTCGCCGAGTTCGATTTCGGTTGTTTCCTTGGGTGGTGGCGCGGCTCCCGGGACTGGTAAGGGCTTCATGCCCATGGCCAGCCGGACCTTGTTGATCTCTTCAATCGATGCGGCGTCCATTTTGATGGGTTGTGCCGCACAATGTTGAGCTAAGCGGGAGTGGGTGTCTGACTGTGGAATGGACCTGAAGTTGACGCGAACTGGATAACATGGCGCCGATGAGAGGCTGCAGCGCTGGGTGATCCAACCGATAAGATAAGCCTTGGACCCACACTGCAAGGCTACCAGCCCCACTTCCAGAAATTTTCGGGCAGGTATTTAGCAAAAGATTTTGGGAGCTTCTTCCTCTTCCTTTTCTTTTCCTTTCCTCACGGTCCTGTGCTCAGCGATCCTCTGCCACTCTGGTCAGGGTCGATTGCTGCGGCAGTTCGGTGAGCCAAGGAGCCATCTAGTTCTTCCATGATGTCAATTTCCACCCGACAGGTCCCAGATCGATTGAGCTCTGAGGAACCTCGTTCGCTGTCAAAGGTTTGAGCGGGGGGAGCCAGAGTTTCAAGACGCTATATTCCAAACCGTTCGCTAAGACCGTCGGTCTATGAGGCTGGGGAAAACCATGGCGCGTCCTACATATTTTCATACGATTTCCAAGTTCTGTTTAGCTTTTGCGCGTCGGTCGATGCCGAGAGATGTTCGACCGATTTGGACGAATGTCTTCATGCGCCATGTCGGGTTCGACGAGGATGACCGGTTTGATGGCAACCTAGAGCATTTACGCGATGACATCCACTCCGCAGATCTAGCGAAGCTCCAACTATTCCTGAATGAGGTGAGTGTCGCACCGTCCGATGAAATCATTATCGTCAACGCTGCCGAGGGCGCCTTCGCGTCTGAGGGGGTGGTTGACCACTTTGAAGATCACCCTGTAGAAGAAGACAGGATAGGGCCCAACCGCGCGTGCATGCAAAGCGATCGATTTCTCAACCCCATACCGGCCGAAAGAACACATACCATGGTGGGTAGCCAAGTGCTTCCCCTCGACGCTGAGACGCGAGAAAACGCTCCTGGACACCAAAACGGGCCAGTTGAAAGCAAAAGACCTCCTGGAGACCAGAATGGGCCAGCTGAGGCTCCGTGGACCGAATCGGCCCGGACTTAAATCCCGTAGATCCAAAATGGCACGGGTGGTCCGGCGTATGACGCCTTGGATCTGGAAGGATACTTCCTCTCACCACTGAAGACTCCGCTAGATCGGGTCCTGTGAATCACGTGGAACAAAACCACAAAGTCAATGTCAGCTACAACATCTGGCGCGTGAAGTGACTTAGACCAAGGCATCGTTGCGGCGTTCTTTGGCTCACTCCCTGCGGGAGATGACAGATGCGGCGCACCTTATGATCTTGGCCAGCTCGACGTGGGATACTGGCCGCGTTCAGCTGCTCATCTGCGCTGTGTCCTTCTCCTGCATAGTCAGCGAGAAGGCCGGCGGCATGGAAATATCAAAGGTGCCGAACGTGTCGAATGCTTTGCTGCCATGTTGTCCTAGTCTAGTTAATAGGCAGCGAAATACAAACGAAGACTCCGCACGCTACATTGGAGCATGCACTCCGGAGTCATCTGATGATCACGGCTCCCCAGTTTGCTCCATGTCGAGTTCACTTCACTCTACGCCATGGTCCCTTCACTGATTGATTTAGCCACTCCTGTTACCGGGCCTTCCTAAGGTAACTCGCTAATAACTAAATATAGTACTCTCCAGATCCCCTGGGCTAGAGGTATGGACGCATTGCCCCATGTATCGAAGATATTGCATCCGTCAATCCTTTCGGTAGGAAAGATGGGAACCAAGTCAAAAAGCTCACCTCCCACAAATGGGCGGCTACGAAAACCCGCGTACAGGTTTTACTTAGCGATGCCCTGGGGTTCGAACCCTATGGGCGAGTATTCGTGATGTGCTACCTAGTCGACGCCCACTGCCCCCCCAAATGTCCCATCCGAAAAGTTTGGAGGCAACGGAAAGCGGTGCGAAATTCAGGCCCAGGACCCCGATCAAGTCTACCATGTACATACATGTATTCGTACAATCTCTTCGACATGTGATCCGATCGGGTCATAATCCTAGCGCCCCTGGGACTCGGCGCAAGCTTCCATTTTAGCTCACGCTCTGGAGTTCTCAATGGCCCGGCTGTTGATGCATATCGGTAGTGAAAGGACCCCAATTCCCCAAGCGCCCCCAACGGCCCGATTCTCAATGCGCACTTGATGCTCAACGACACATTTGGCAGGTGGGATACACTTCTGCTCTTCCCTTTCTGACCCCTTTTTCGGAAAGAATTTCTTGGAACCGGCACCGGCATTTCCCCAGTTTCTCCATTCTACTCGTCAGCCCGCGCCGGCTCTAAAAGCACGCGGCATGCTGCTTCAGGCCATGCCTTGAAGATGATAGGCTAGTTCTTTTCGGATGGTCCCAGAGGGATGCGAACCACCCCCTTGTCATTTTATTTTTCAACGTGAGTTTTGCGCTTGATTCGTCCTTTTCCAGAAGGTTATCTACCTTCACCAGCAACACTCGCGCCTCGTCGCCCTTGGGATTTGTTTCACAGTTTAAACTCATGAAATAGTGTACTCGCCGTCGTTGGAGAAGTCAATACGTGAGTGTCTGGCTTCAGCAATTGAACGATCGCTTCCCCATGCATTCTCCGCACTTCCCCCGCACTGCAAGTCGCTGCAGCTTCGGAATGGTCTGGGGAATGAGCTGAAATGCTGTGGGTTTAGTGTAGATGCCGGCCCGGTAGCAACCCTACCGTGACGTCGTCAAGCCGCGCGACGGCAACACATCGGTGCTTTTTTCTCCCTAAGGACCCTTGGAAGCCCTCGCTTCACGCCGCAGTGCCGGCACGTCCACCTATCAAGACGATCGTCGCGTTCCGCTACCCTTGCACTTCCCAGTGGCTGGCCTGGAATCGTGGAACAAGCCGCCAGTAACCCGGTATCACATCATCACAAGGTGGGGCTCTGAGAGATCAGCATTGCACCAGGGCATCGGAGCCGCGTAGAATTTAACTAGTATAGTGCACGGAGAAGCACCTTGGCACCGAACCCCAATGCACCGTTGAGAGCATCTCGGCCCAGGCCCCGCATGCATCGCGTCTTCCGCGTGGAGTGCGATCGAGGGCCCTGGCTTTCCCGTGGGGAAGTGTCTCACTGACGACGGGGGCCCTGAGGCGCCAGCCGGGCCGTGAGGGTGAGTGCGAAGCAGCTGAGATTGGATCGACCATTCATATATAAAACCAAGCTGCTCGAACATGGCGGCCTTCGTAGCCCAGCTCTCTGACCACCTCATCCCCTCCGTCAACGCATCCGGCCTCCTCCTGCCCGCTATGCACGCGCTGTCGTCGATCTTCGTTTTGGGCTCCTGTGCCGTCCAGACGGTGCTGGGTCGCCCCGATGCTGCCCTTCGCACTAAGCGGGACGGCGCCATCGTCAAGCGGTCTGTTGACTCGTTCATCCAGACTGAGACGCCCATCGCCTGGGAGAAGTTGTTGTGCAATATTGGGTCCAGCGGCTGTGCGGCTTCGGGCGCTGCCTCTGGCGCTGTTGTCGCGAGTCCCTCCAAGCAGGAACCAGACTGTAAGTATCCCGGTGCTCGCTCATCGCTTCACATAGTCACCCGTTTGTACGAGTGAGTACACGATATTTACTAAGACATAACAGACTGGTACACCTGGACGCGTGACTCTGCTCTCGTCCTGACAGGCATCGCCGACTCGTTCTCTCAGAACTACTCGGCCTCGCTGCAGGGCACAATCCAGAACTACATCACTGCCACGGCAAAGCTCCAGGGCGTCTCGAACCCCTCGGGCAGTCTCTCCGATGGTACGGGTCTCGGCGAGGCCAAGTTCAACGTCGACCTCACCGCCTTCACGGGCGACTGGGGCCGACCGCAGCGGGACGGGCCGCCGCTCCGAGCGATTGCCCTCACGCGGTACTCCAAGTGGCTGATCCAGAATGGCTACACGGATACGGCCAAGGCGGTGTGGCCTGTGATCCAGAACGATCTCGCGTATACTGCGCAGTACTGGTAGGTGCATGACTATCTCTGCTTGGTGCAGCCAGGTGTTAACTTGGCTTGTGACAGGAACGAGACTGGTTTCGATCTGTGGGAGGAGATTAAGGGGAGTTCTTTCTTTGCCGTCGGCAGTGCCCACCGGGGTAAGTTTTATCGTTAGGCCCATATTACCTATCTGCAAGCTTTGGCGTTAACCTCGATCGCTAGCTCTCGTTGAGGGCGCCGATCTCGCCGCTCAGCTCGGCACGGAGTGCCGCGCCTGTATCACAGTCGCTCCTCAGGTGCTGTGCTTCTTGCAGACCTTCTGGAACCCCAATGGGGGCTTCGTCGTGTCCAACAGTACGTTACCGCCTCACGCGTAATATCAAATGATCCAACCCGTGCTAACAACTCATGCAGTCAACGGCGGCCAGTCTCGGTCCGGCAAAGACCTTGATTCCATCCTGACATCGATCCACACCTTTGACCCGTCCGTCGGCTGCGATGCCAACACCTTCCAGCCCTGCAGCGACAAGGCCCTGTCCAACCACAAGGTGTACGTCGACTCGTTCCGGTCCGTCTACGGCATCAACTCGGGCATCGCGGCCGGGAAAGCCGTTGCCGTGGGCCGCTACTCCGAAGACGTCTACTACAACGGTAACCCGTGGTACCTCGCCAACTTCGCCGCGGCCGAGCAGCTATACGACGCCATCTTCGTCTGGAAGAAAGACGGCTCCATCAAAGTGACGGACCTCTCTCTCGCCTTCTTCAAAGACCTCGTCCCCGGCATCGCCACGGGCACCTACGACAGCGCCTCCACCACCTTCACCTCCATCATCAACGCCGTATCCGCCTACGCCGACGGCTTCATCGACATCGCCTCGCAGCACACCCCCTCCAACGGAGCCCTCGCCGAACAATACAGCCGTGACAACGGCTCCCCCCTATCTGCAGCTGACCTCACCTGGTCCTACGCCGCCTTCCTCTCCGCCGCCGACCGCCGCGCGGGTATCGTCCCCGACGGCTGGTCTGCAGAAAACGGCAACACCCTCCCCTCCACCTGCGAACGCACCCAAGTTGCGGGCACTTACGCCCAGGCGGCCGCGCCGTCCTTCCCCCCCAGCCAGACCCCCAACCCATCGGCTGATCCGGCGCCTGCGCCGTTTCCGACGACGTGTGCGGCGGATGACTCGGCGGTGTATGTGCAGTTTAATAGTAAGGTGGTTACCAAGCTGGGGCAGAATGTGAAGGTGGTTGGGAGTGTGGCGGAGTTGGGCAAGTGGGATGTGAAGAAGGCCGTGCCGCTTTCGGCGTCGGGGTATACGGGGGATAGTAACCCGCTGTGGAGTATTACGGTGCCGATTGCCAAGGGGTCGAGTGTGCAGTACAAGTATATTCGGGTTGAGTCGGATGGGACGGTTACTTGGGAGAGTGATCCCAACAGGACGGTTACGGTTAGTGGGGTGAAGACGGAGGGGACGGGGTGTTTGGCGCAGAGTGTTAATGATACTTGGCGGTGATGGCTGTTGGGGTGATATCAGTGGAGTTTAGGGACAATAGAGAGGTACGGTTAATCTTGTTCTTCTCGTTAACTGTCGGTGTGATATCGTTAGAGTTTATCCGTAGTCATGGATGATAAAAGCGTACGGTTGGCCTTAATCTTGTCTTTGTGTATAGAAAATATGACTATAGAGTCCTACACGTTCGCGCGCTCGTGTTCTTACGTGAAGTCATTGATCCCTATCACCAGCTCTATCACATCTCTCCCTCACCCTCATCACTCCCCCTTCTCCCCCAAACAAACCCTCTCCAACTCCTCCATCACAACCCCCACCGCCCACCCCAACACCTCCCCAAACGCCACCTCCCCCTCCTTCCCATCCCCTCCCCCCTCGCCGTCCTGCTTAACAACCCCCCCATTAACCCCCGGCACCCAAATCCCCTCCCGCCTCACCACCTCCCCATCCACCCGTCCCCCCTCCACATCCCCCCCCTCAAACAACCACCCATGCGTCTCCACATAATTCGGCCACACAATCTTCTCCACATACCCCGGGGGATCAGTCCAAAACCCGTCGACGTGTACATACCCGTCTCGTGCTTTGCGGCGGCGGAGGGCGGAGGTTTTGCTGGCGAGGAGGAAGAGTTTGATGTTGAGGTGGGACATTACGTTGCGGAAGGGAGACTCTTTGGACGAGGTTGGGGTTGCTTCGGATGAAGGTGCTGGGGGAGGGGAGTAGAGGAGGAAACCGTCGAGGATGCAGATGCGAGTTTTCCGGGTCGAGGTGGTGGAGTTGAAGATGAGGGAGCCTGGGTGGCCGGGGGAGAGCCAGGTTTGGACGCGGGCGGTGTTGGACGCGATTTGCTCGGGGGTGGCGGGGCAGGGACCGACGGTGTTGAGGTCTTCTAGGGAGTTGAGGTTGGGCTGGAAGGGGGGTAGTGAGTTAGAGATCGGGATAGGGCATTGTGGGATATAAAGCGGGAGGTGAGTTTGGTTGTAGTGGCTAGTAGGTACTCACCGGAAAGGTACCGGTTTTGCGAATGTGAACAAGCGCTGCTTCGAGATCGGGGATCGAGATGGCCTCGGGACAGTCCCAGTCGACCAGTCCATGCTTGATGGGGAGCCTGGGGAGGATTAGTAACTACTCTTTACTTTTATTGAACCGAGGATCCCAATAACATACTCTGACTCGGGCTTGTAGAAATCATCTTCGTGGAGGATAAAGGTCTCGGGGAAGATGTCGCGAAGCAGTCTCGCCAGCGTGGTTTTGCCACTTGATGAGCACCCGCTGATGCCGATGATGACAGTCCGTGGAGGGTCCATTTCTCGGTACCTAGGGAGGGAAACTGGAGTTTTGGGTTATGGCTTCATGAGTTTGTCAAATAGAAGAAAGGTTATCCGAAATAAATAAATAAAAAAATAGTTATGAGAAGACAACTGAACAGAACTTGGGGAGAGAACTGAGGCACAGTTAGTCAGAGTGGGGTGGAGAAGGATGACGCACAGTCTGGGCACAGTACCGAGGGGTCAATTTGGAGCTTCAAGGCAGCATCGTTGAACTACGCCGCACTGTGTTTATATCGGACTCTTCGTGGTGAAACCAACGACATGGAGTTGGTGTACATGGTAAGGCGAAGTAATATTCTCCAACAAGTTTAAGCGTCCTCAAATGTGCCGTGCTAGGATTCTGGTTTAAAGAATTGAACTTGTTCCTGGATTGCGTTCAAAGCTACAGAGGTTTGCAAGACCCGCAATACCGACATCACCCTCATACTAACATTAAGATACGAGTAAATGGACATAACGATCAGACTGCTTCGTTACACCCAATCCTTTCCCCTAATTATATTTTTGATCTCCCCCCTCCCTCTTTGGCCCCTATCCATGATTTCCTAGTCCAATGGCCCCCATAATTGATGTCGTAGTCAAAGCCCCGCGAGCAATAATCCCCCAACCTCACCCAATCCAACCCCCAAACAACACCCTCCCTATCCATCAAACCCCCCTCTCCTCCCCCTCCCCCGGTCCATCCGGCCCGACATCCACGACCGGCACATGCGCGCGACCAGCCCGCGGGTGCATGAACTCATCCACATACGGCCGGGCTTCCTCTTTGTGGCGGGTGGTGATGAACCAGGTCAGCCAGAGGAGAAACACAAAAATGGAGACCCAGATGACGACGACTTGGGGGGAGCGGCGGCGGCGGGGGGCGTAGGGGGAGAAGTATTTGCGGGCCATTTTGGGGGCCTCTCGGGGGTTGTTGTTGTTGTTGTTTATCGGGGGAATGAGGTGTGAAGTAGGTAGAGAGGGTGTCTATGGGGTTGTGTTGCCCCGTTTGTTGAGATTAAGGTGAAAACAAAAACTAGTTTCGATAATGCGATGGTTGTGGTAGGTGAGTGGCGAGGTGATGATAGCGTGGATGTGGTTGTAATTGCATTAAAGTCGTGAAATTGACGCGCTGCTGCGAGACCAGAGGGAATATTGTGGAACTCTTATCCCGTTGGCGCAGTAAACATCGAGCCTCTTCGTGAGATGAGTTCTTCACAAGACTTTCAAGACGATTGGAGTTTTGGAAGGCCCAATCCCCGCTGATGTTGAGTTTGATGCAGGAAGTGAAAATGATGTCCTGATGTTCAGAGGTTGAAAATCACTGTCCTGTCGTGGTCGCAGACAGGGGGTGGTCCACTGAAGCACAGGGGACGTTCGGTGGCTCGTGCATGACAGAATCTTCCTCCTCACATGGAAGCTGGAAGCATGATGAGAGATATTTAACAGTTCAACAAGCATCTTTAACGATTTTCCATCGACAGTGTTTAAATCAAAAGAAAATGAGCAATGCTTCTAAATTTCATAGCTAGCCTTGGTTCTTGATAACGTACCATTCTTTTGAGGTTATCGTTTCAACACTTTCATAAGACCCCATCCAGCCCCAACGCCAGCCAAATCATCGCTGGACATAACCATCATACATCCATCAATCAGATAATACAAAAGAGAAGAGAACATAGGGGAAATACAAAAATAGCAAAAAGGAAAACCAGTGTTTCTCATACACCCTCATTTTTCCCTTCTTCCTTTTTCCGTTCATCTTCCGTTCATTTTTCCCTGTTTCTGTCTCCCAACTCAAACCTCCGTCTCAACATCCGGCGTCCGTCCAGACAAACTACCAACCTTCATCACCCGCCTCGCAGCAAAGAGAGCCTCATCTTTAGCAAATTGCGCGTTGCGCATCGGTCTCCTGTTCCCATCGTCAGTACCATGTCTCCTTCTCAAAACATCCACAATACCCCCCTTGAGTAAGAAACGAAAGAGAAATAGAAGGGATAATAAAAAGACCTACCACTGCATCAAACCCCGATGCTTCCGATGCAAATCCCGACTCCGATTCCGATACTCGCGGTACTGCTTGATCGGATTCTTGCTGCTATTCGACTTGCCCGTGGCGCCCGTGGCCGTACTATCCATTGACTTGCGCGAGTGCTGCGGACTGCTATCGCCCTCCTCGCTGCCGCCCTGTTGCCAGGTGTAGTTGTCCCCGGCTTCCTCATCGTTGGCCCCGAAGCTTTGTCGGGCTTTGCCCTTGCCCGAGGGGCCGTCGGCGGAGCCGTGGTCGGCATCGTTGAGTCCGAGGTCGACGTTCTCGTCGTTTTCTTCTCCTTCTTCTTCTCCAATATCTTGACTGTGCTCATCGTCACTGCTTTCTTCCTCAACGAATTGATGTTCCTCATCCTCCGGGTGCGCACTACCACTACCACTCCCACCACCAGCATTCGCAGCCCTCCTCTTCGCCTCAGCCACCCCCGCCGGGTCCTGCCCAAACGCACCACTCCAATCAGTCCCATCCTTAGCCAACCACTTCTTCTTATCCTCCTCCGGCGCCATAGCCAGTACATCCCTCCCATGCGTCAAACTCTCATCATGCAACTTCTGCACCGCCGGCGGGACCTCCGGACGCACAAACTCCCCCCGGACCCCTTCCGCATAACAAGCCTCCCACGACTCAATCGTCTCGCGGGAATCGTTATCACTGACAAAACGGAGGTGATCCCGGTCCGTACCGGGCTTGAACCGGCCGCGGAAACGCAACCGGCCGATTTCTTCGGCGCGTAGCGCCGGGACGTCGTGCAGGTTGGCTTCGGTGATGTAGTTTTGCGAGAGCCGCATGCCGTTGTCGCATTTCCAGATGGGGAGGTCGAAGTCGAGTTCTTCGGCGTCGGGGACGTCTTGCAGCCAGAGGGAGGCGAAGGTGTTGGTTTTGCGGCGGGTGTTGGGGGGGTGGAATTCGAAGAAGATGGGGGAGCGGTAGCGGAAGCGGACGGGGAGGCGGATGCGGACGGATTTGGATTTTTTGCGGTGGGTGCTGCTGTTGTCGTCTTGCGAGGGTGGTCCGCTGATGTCCCAGGTCAGACCGTTGCCGTCGCTGGTGCGATGGCAGACATCGGGTTTGACGCTGGCGGAGGAACCACCGGTGCGCATGCGGATCTTGGTGCGCTCGGAGGGGGAATAACCCGACGTGACCAGGGCGTCGGAGGTGAACTCGAATGTCCCGATCTCGCCGAAGCCGAGCTGTGTGGGGGGGAGACGCAGCTCGACAGAGCGGAACAGCAGGCTGATGCGGATGCGGCCGAAGCCGATGCCGCCGTCGAGCGGATACCAGCGCGTGCTCTGGCTGCCGGTCTGGAGGATATCGGAAAGACGCAGAGGGACGACACCGATGATGGGGTCGTGCTGACGGTTACGGGAGTCGCGAACGGTCACCGTCACAATGCACGACCGCCAGTCACGGACAAAACGCTCCGTGCCGGCCTCGAAGATGGGTCGCGAGGACACCACCTTGGTACGTGTCTTGTACACCAGCTCGTCGTTGACAAGCACCGTGCAGTACGAGCTCGGCAGTTTCTTCCCCTCTTGCTCCTTGATCTCGCCGGCCTCGGGCCGAGCGGGCTCGTACTCCTTGCCGTTCTTGCGCTTACCGCCCTGCGAGCCCTTGATGTTGGCGAGTTCGAGATTGACAATCTGGTGCACGACCACGCTGAGAATACCGCTCGGCCACAGCGGGTCTGGCGGGGTGCGCACGACAGCCTCTTCCTCGGCATTGTCGAGACTCCCCTTGTCATCCTGCAACTCCTTCTTGTCACGGAGACCCTCGGGCAAGTTGGGATCATGGCCGTCGGTAAGTAGAGCACGGCGGAACTGCGTTTTGCCGAAGAACCCGACCTCCCAGTGGAGCTCGCCCGGCATGGTGCTGTCGGCCTTGACGCCCTTCAGCTTGGAGACCTGCGGGAACATCTTGCCGGGGTGTTGGATGAGCTTCTGGATGCTCAGCTCGACCTTGCCGACCACGTCGTCCGCCGACGACCGGTCACTGTCCCAGAGCTCGAGCGAAAGCTGTTCATCCGCCTTGATCACGTCCGCCGTGATGGGCAGCGCACAGCACTCGGAGAAGATGGGGTTGAGATCGTCCTGGATGACACGCGTACAGTACTGCGGTTTGCCAAACTTGGAAAACGACACGCAGATGTAAGGATCCGAGCCGCCCCCTTCGCTGCCGCGACGGTCCTGCTTGCTGAGACCGACCGCCTTGTGGATTTTGATGAACAAGACACCTAGCGCGTTGGTCTCCTTCAAGATGTCGTCGCCCTGCAGCATCTTGCCGATGTCGAGCGTCATCGACTTGGGAGCGACGTACATGTTGGCAGCGGTCGCGATGGCCCAGTTGACAAAATTGGAAATCAGGGGTAGGTTCAGGATGTTGGCGCCCTTCTCGATCAACGGCACGCAGCTCGCCTCGACTTTGGGCAGGCCCATGAGGGTGAAGCTGAGCGTCTTGACGAAGGGCGGGTTCGGCGCGAGAGCGACCCGCAGCCGGACGGTGGCCACGAGTCGGTTCAGCTCAACCCAGATGGGGAACGGAACCCCAAAGAGCCCCTTGACACCGAGATAAAAGACCAGCTGCATTCCCATGTTCTTTGCCTTGGACGACACATCGCCCGTGGACGGCAGAGAGTGGTACGCAACCGTAGCCTCGAGGTTATAGAAGTCACCCCCTTCCTCTTCAGCCGCCAGTTCCTGGGGGTCCTTCTCCTTAGCATCCCGCTTGTGGATTTCCTCCTTGAGGTCCTCCACTTGGCTATCCGGGAGCGCCCGCAGACTAAGAATCCGCAGAGAGTTGCTCCCCTGCGAGATATCATTCACCTTAACATGCTCAATAACCCCCGGCACACTAGCCTGCATGACATCCTCAAGGGTATCCGCCACCGCAGCGAACATATCCGGGTTAATCAACCCCCAAATCAACCCCACAACCGTATTCAACCACTCCACCGACTCCGGAATCAAATTCACCACCGCCGTCTCCCCTCTCTTCTGCTCCGCACTCCACTCCGTCGCTCTTCCCTGGCGGATCAAATCCTTAGCCCAGAGATAAACCCCCGAGGCCACCGTACCAGCAAGCGGGAACAGAGTCCACAGACTCCCGCCACCAAGCACTCTACCAAGAAAAATGATGCCGATGAAGACGCCGGCGCAGAGCACGTTGGCGCGGGCCTCGATGGCCGCGAACATGGGCTCGTAGCTGACGCTGGGGGTTGGGTGGAAGAGGACGTTGGTTTTTTCGCCGTGGATGGGGACGTCGGAGGTTGAGCCTTGGGCGACGGGGTCCGGGGGGGCGGTGACGTCTTGGGCGACGCGGTATTCCTCGCCGCTTTGGGAGGAGGTGGTTTGTTTGGTTGTTTCTTTGCCGAGGTTGGCGTTGGGGACGGTAAGCTGGGGGTTATGTTAGCGGTGTTGCGCGGTATCAATCAAAAGGCTAGGAGGGGCCGAAACTCACCATAGGCTCCTCAGCAGCCTTCATATGATGCCCCCCAATATCCTCAATCTCCACGTCCTTCCCCGTGGTCGGATCGCGGACGGTGCGGCGGTTCTTGCCTGGCTTCCGCTGGTCGGTGGGCACATGCGCCTTGGCTTCGCCATTGCCCTTGTTCTTCTTGAGCTCGGCGTCGATCTGGGCATCGCGCTCACGCTTCTCTTTGTCGAGGGATTCGACAAATTGCTTGATGTTGGGGATGCGGTTGGCTCCGGAGTAGTGCTGCCCCGAGGGGTAGACTTTTTGGTTGGTGTTCATGGTGATGGGGTGCGGTGGTTCATTGATGATGTGTGGGCTAGTAGTGTGGGGTCTAGTAGTTTATGGGTGGGCGTTCAGGACCAAGTTGATGTCGCTGGGCTTGAAAAGTGATGAATGGTAGGAACCAATTTCGCCGTGGTTCTCTCAATGTTCGCGTTTAGAGGTAGGGTGGTATGTGTTGTTTAGAGGCTGTGTAAAAGTGATGGATGCTAGTGGGTATAAAGACCCTGAATGGATCACAGCAGAAAAGAGCGAGTACCAGGAGACAGCCACGGTGGAGGAGAACACATGCCTTTATCCTAGACCCTCCACAATCGAAACAATTAGGAAACCTGGTAAATTCCCAATTCAACTCGCCCTTCCCTCGCACAAACACCTTGCCTGCTTACGTAGTTCACGCAGCGCCCAGACCGATTTTGCTCTCCCCAGCAGATCGATCCCAGCTTGCCTGGACTCCTCGGCCCATATTCAGCTTGCCTTGGACCTAAACTCACCCAATCAGCCTTAAAAATATCCAGCAGATCCCATTCAGATCGAATATCTGGGTCGTGGATCGGTTCAATCAGTTCAGTTGCAGCGGGCGTGGTGGGGTTTCGTGGAAAATGAGTGACGTCATGTTTGATGATTGAAGTTCTCCATTCCCCACTTTTGTGTTTAGGGTACTAGTCCGAAAGAGGATAGGCGGGATTGGTTCCGAGAATGACGTTGATGGATGGCCGCAGAGACGGCCGGCGGTTAACGCACAGCAAACGCTGGCAGCGACGGAGTAACCGAGAATCGTTTCGGAGGAGATGCCGGCGGGGAGGGGAGATTGACTGTACCTCCGGGACGTGGCATCGTGGGAGAAATGGGGTGTTACAATTGACAGTTTGCACTAGGTCTTGAGCCTGTGATGCTTGGGAGGAATGGAACCACTAAAGGACGCCGAGGTGCGGTTGGGGGAATGGGGAATTTACACAACCTTCGTTTAGGCTTCGGTATACGGTTTGAATTTCACATCGCTTGAAAGTATTTGCATGATATTCTTGTCATTCATATGTATACATAGTTAGTTTTAGCTTCCTTCACCCTCATATCTCATCCGTCA
The DNA here is from genome assembly GCF_033296635.1 of Dichotomopilus funicola. Lineage (NCBI taxonomy): Eukaryota > Fungi > Ascomycota > Sordariomycetes > Sordariales > Chaetomiaceae > Dichotomopilus > Dichotomopilus funicola. Next base: position 17,804 of record NW_026944089.1, on the reverse strand, counting down.
TCCGTCATCCCACATCAAATCTTCCAAATAAATCCCAATCAAAATACCAAAGATGCTCGCTATCCTATCCCATACCGCCATACAATGCGTTCCCAATACCCAAACCCAAACCCCCAAAATACAAATACACACAACCTACGAAACAACATCCTTCCAAGGAACCCACCCCTGTCCCTCCCTCGTCCCCACCGGCCTAGCCGTCATAGTAGGCGTCCCCTCATCCATCTCCGTATCCTCATCTGGCGCATACAGGCCCAACCCAAGTCCAAACCTCAGCGCCGCCGTTGCTTTCTTCCCTCCACCCCTTCCTAAAGAACCCTCATCACAAGAATCCTCCTCCACCGAAGTAAAACTACTCGCATCCGACATCTCCACATCCGCATCCCCGTCCGCATCTCCGTCACCTGCGGTGCTATTACTGTGGAGACTGCTGCTTTCAGCAGAGGTTGTGGATTCCATGCTGGGTGTCGGTGGTTCTGTCATGGCGGTGTTGGACATGTCCAGGTGGTGGTGCAGGTTGTTGATGTCCATGGCGTGATGATGGTGATGGGGGTCGGGGGTGAGGTGTCGGACGCTGGGGGGGTGGGAGTCCGGGGTGGATGCGCGCGTGGGGAGGAGGGAGGAGGGGATGGGGGTTAGTTCGCGTTGGGTGCGATCATGTGGTGTGTTCTCCTGTTGTTGTTGGGGTTGTTGTTGTGGTTGCTGCTGCTGCTGCGCTAGTTGTCGTAGGAGCGGTTGGGATTGTGGGTGCTGCGGCACAGATTGCGGCGCAGTGGGGTGGTTCACCGAGGGAGTCCCGATGGAGGAGGGTGGTTGGGTATTTGGCCCGCGCGGGAGGCTGGTCGCCGCGCCACGAGCCCGGGGAGATGGGATGGACAGCCGAGGGACTTGGACTTGGGGTTGCGCCTGCTGCCCCTGAGCGTCGGATGCCGCAGCAACGGCTTTCGCCAGCTGGGCTTGTTGATTCCGCGTTCGCGGCCGAGGAGCAGGCATGGCGAGAACGGGGACCGACGGAGCCGGGAGTGAGGGAGCGGCCACCTTTTGTGCCGTCACCTGCTCGGCCTGCTCGGCGGCCGCTGGACCGTTTTCCTCGGCGTCCTCGTCCTGCCCAATCGTCCATACCCACCGGCGCTTCTTCTCCCGGCGCTTGCCACCACGCTTCCGAATCCCACCGCTTGTCGGCGATAGCGCTGTGGGCGTGGAGGCTTGCATGTTAGCCATGCGCCGGCGCATCTCCTCAAAGGGCCCCGGCGTCTGCCCTCCGTCGCGGGTGGTGTCGCAGCTGGCGGCGTCGGCCATGGCCAGGTCAAGCGAGTCGCCACCGTCTGAGGACGAGGCAGACGGGGAGATGGGTGTGGCGTCTTCGGCGAGGAGATCGATGTGCGATTTGGTGTACCAGCTGGTAGTGATCTCCTGCGTCAACGGGCTGTTGTAGGCCACGCGACGGAGGGCCTTCTCCTGCAGGCGCAGGGATTGCCGTCTGGGAGATTCGGGCGACTTAATGCTGAGCGGGGGCAGAGGAGAGTTGCGGAGGATACTACGGAGGCTGCGCGGGTGGGTATACGGCAACTTCATGTTCCCAGCCGGCGCCGTGGTCCGCCTCTTGGCGTTTTGCATCTGCGGCTGGATCTGTGATGGTGCCTGTGATGGCGCTGGCGTTTGTACTGGTACTGGTGCCGGTGCAGATCCTGGTAATGTCGTTCCTGGCGGGAAGGCGGTCGCGGGGGTTGTCCCGTCAAAATTGAACACCTGGGCGCCATTCTGCTCAATGGGTTGCGCAGAGAGTGGTGGCGTAGCCGTCATAGCACTCGGGAAGAAAACTTGCTTGGCCACTGCTGGAGAGATAGCCTGCGCCGTGACGGGCGTATCAAGGTAAGGGCCAAGGTAAGGGGTGTTGGCCGTGGTCGGTTTCGGGGTAGCATCTTGGGTTTGTAGTCGAAGCATCGGCCTCCTGCCGCAGATGGCGGTCGTGGGCGGCTTCTCCTGTAACGGCGTGGATCGGTCGACAGCGGTGGCGTAGACATTAGAGAGGGTATTAAACGATGTGGGCGACTTGACGTCGACAGCCGCGGCGACACATCGTGAAGTTCGCATACTAGGGCCGTTGGCGATAGCCCTGATCTGGAGTGACAACCTCGGCCGCTTGGGCGGGCTTTGCGGGGATGTCGCCATGATGGATGTCCGGACCGGTTAAACAGACTCTCGATGAGGCCAAAAAATTACGAGCGGTGATGATGATTAAGGCACGCAAGAGAGCAGGTCACCCGCACGTGGTTCGTTCCTAAGCCAGCTAGGAAGAAGAAAGCAGGTGAGCTTGCGAACTCTTGGGGGTGTTGGCCCAACAGACGAGTCCGAGTCCGAGTCCGGTCGAGATGGTGGTGATCAGAACGTGGGAGGGAGCGCCAGGAGGAGGGGCGGGCGGGAATTCCAAGGGGAGGGCGGCTATATGTGTCAAGAATACCCTTTTTTCGCGCGTGTTTGTCGACTTACTTCCTGCGAGAACGGTGCGAGCTGGCGGCTAACTCACAGGAAAGGATTGGAGCAGGGGGTGCCACAGGGGGGTAGAGGAGGAGCGGGCAAGCAGCAGCAAGCGCCGGGGGTCGTTCGGACGAATACCCGTTGCAGGCGACGACAAGCGTTCGCCGGCCTCCCTGGGGTCACCGAAGTGGGCTGAGCAAACTCAACTCAGCGGCCGACAAACTCGTCGAGCTTGCAAAAGAGAACCGGGGACCAACCGAAATCTGGGCGAGAAAAGAACCACGTCCCATATTTGATTGTCACTTCACGGACTCGAACAGACTCGGGCCGCGCAATCCCCTCAGACATTGTTCTTGACATCTTCTCGTTCAACTTGACCGCCATGGAAGAGAGGGGTGTGACAGGGAGGGTTTCTCGACGATGCTCCTCCAACCCCCTTGGTTGGTCGCTCGGCCAGCACACCTTCTGCAGCATGCAGGCGCAAGCGCTGATTGAACCAATCAACAGGCCAGGACTCGGCATTTCCCCACCTGCAAGCATCGTCACATCGCGCCTATTTTCCCAGGTTCTGCACAATTCGAATTTAGATCCTCCCAATACGGAAGGAGGCTTGCAGTCCATTGTCAACGCTAACGGGCGCCGCCATCCAGACTGCGACCCGGCTTGCGAGCAGTTTGGTTCCAGAGTCTGCCTTTGGCTGCTTTTTCGGTTGATGCCGTTGAGTTTTTTCTCGAGCAGGTCTGCACGTGAGCATTGTCATCGTGACCCGACTCCTTACTCATACACTGCAGACCTAAGTCGTAGACATACGTGACATACTATGTCGTCGAATTTGTCGTGGCGTTCTCGAAGGATTCTCTGTTGACTTCTCAACTGTTGAGATTGGCCGGCAGGCGGTTCTCTCGCCGTGTGGCTCCAAGTGTTGTCGCCGCCGTCTTGCTCGGACGAGATTGTGAGATTGTGAGATTGTGTTGTTCGTCTTTCGGAAGGCACCGGTCCCTAGACTCGGCTCATTTCATTTCTGCATTCCATCCGAAAGAAGGATTTCAATCCCATCGGTGTTGAATTCCTCGCTCGTCAGCAAGACCCGACTGTTCGGGCCTTGCGGGTAAGAAATTGCCAACGTGGGTAACACGGGTCAATCTGGCCGATTCCGCAAGCATTGGTTTCGGTATTTTTATCGACCTGCAGGGTTTGCCGTTGCAAGAAGAATTTGACGTTTGCGACGAAAATAGGTCAAAACAAACGCGAATGATCGGCGGAACCGGGTCCCGGCCCTTGGCTGACCAGCCGGATTCGGCCAGATTCCCCGAGTCCCGAAAAAGCCGATCATGGGGGAGCATGCAGTCAAACAAAAATATTGACGGGAAACGCCGAAGAACATTCGAACGGCTTCCCTTTTGCATTCGAGGTCCCATGTCTTCAAAATCTCGAAAACAAACCGGTGGGTATCCGTATTTGACACAAGACCTTCGAAAAGAACAGAGGAGTGGATTGCGGTTGAGTTGCTGGTGTGCATCATACGGTTTGCCCTGTTAGGCTCGGTCACTATGTATAACCCTAACCCGACACACATCGAAACTCGACCGTTATTCTTGTTCGACTGCAACGCAAGTTCACACTTCGTTGTGAGCTCGCACCTGTGTAAACATCGACGTATAACGTCCTCATTCTTGTAGGACTGGGAATTAATCGCCCCGATGTTAGAGCCGTTGCCGCAGTCGTTGTTGAAAGTCGTTTGTGTTGTCCAAGGCGCAATGTGAAACCCCAGAATAACTGGACGGTTCGGACCCACTTTGTCCCTCAACCACAGAAGAGAATGCCCCCGACGACCATCAACACAACTTTTAGGCGAATTCACAACGTTAACCTCGCGGAGTTGCGAGGTGGCAAGTCGATTCGTACCACTTTACCCCCAGCCACCGACCGCAGCAATCCGGGGCCATGGAATTTGCCCTCGCCAAAAAAGTACCGCTGCGGCGCGACGACCGGGTTATCCTTCATTTTGTATAGCCTCCCCAAACACCCTGACCCTGTCCTGAACCACAACAACAAGCCATGAGATTTCACCGTCTGACACCGTGATCCGCTTCCGTTCTGCTTCCGTCCCACAATGTAGGACCTCGATTGTTTCTACGCACAGGCACGTTGAATAAATCCCCCCGGCTTATCATCCCTTCTCACAACTATCCCGTATCTGTCAGAATGTGGACTCCGTGGCTTACACGGGACCTCCCCCCACCCGTTTTCTAGTGCGTGGAGAATCGCCAGCCCTCTCTCCGGACTCAGCCCCTCGGCATCAAACAGAAGAGCATCCTCGCCACGTGCAATTACGTGGCCCGCCGCCGTGGCGTGAAGAAGTTGATGTTGATTACCCAGGCGAAGAAGATCTGTCCCGACCTGGTGCTGGCGGACGGCGAGGACCTGTCGCCGTTCCGAGATGTGTCGAAGCGGTTGTATTCCCTACTTCGGGGGTACTCGTGGAGCGGGAAGGTGGAGCGTCTTGGCTTGGACGAGGTGTTCCTGGATGTCACGGATATGGTGGCGTATAATGTCGAGCTGCTGAACACGAACGACTTGGAACGGTCGTTCTTTTGCTTGTCCCGGTCGGATCCGGAAGTTGGGTTTGCGTATGACGCTCGGGGATTTGCGGGCTATATCTGCGGCAATGAGACCGTCAAAACCCCAGAGGGGAATGGCTTGGGCATGAGGCTGTTAGTAGCCTCGCACCTTGCCCAGTATCTCCGACTCAAGATCGAAGACGAAGGGTACACCACCGCCTGCGGGATCTCCACCAACAAACTCCTCGCCAAACTAGTCGGCGACAAGAACAAACCACAGAACCAAACCACCCTCCTCGCCCTCACCCAGCAGGATGTCCTCTCCTTCATGGACACCCACCCCCTACGCAAAGTCCCCGGCATCGGCTCCAGAACCACCCGAGTCCTCGAAGCCTTTGTCCTCAACAAACCTCCCGACCCAGACGCCCACACCATGGAGTGTTCCACAACCGTCGGTGAGGTCCGTGTTCACCAGGGAATGTCAATTCCGACCATCGCCCGACTGCTCGCAGGCCCGGGCACGGAAAAGGGTCTCGGCGCCAAGGTCTGGTCTTTGCTTCACGGCGTGGACGACACGCCGGTCAAGGCTGGCCGTGATATCCCGACCCAGATCAGTATCGAGGACACCTACCGGGGGCTAACCCAGATGGAGCAAATCCACCGCGAGCTGTTGGCAGTTACTACCTCCCTCCTCAAACGAATGCACATCGATCTACTCGAAGAATCCCCCCCAGCCCCAGCAAGTTCTAGTTATACCGTTTTGCCAACAACAACCCCCCCAACTTCTTCCCACCCCCTCTCCCTCGCGACACCCCCCCACATCAACACCCACGCCACCCAAGAAAGCAGGAGATGGCTCGCCCGCCCAAAAACCATCCGCCTTTCCACCCGCCCCTACCAACCCTTCACCGAGGATCCTACAGCAATCCAACAATGGGCCCGCACCTCCCGCAGCGCCCCTCTTCCCTCCTTTATCTTCACAGCAACCCACCTCCCACTCGAAGATGTCGCGGCCCGTTTGGTATCAGAGACGTTGTTACCGCTATTTTATAAGATGTGTCCGGGTCCGGGTCAGGGTAAACCACCGTTGCAAGTGGGATCCGGTATCGGTGGAAGGGATGCGGACATGACAGCTGAAAGGGGGGGTGGAGTGGGGGATGGAGGGGGTGCGGGGTGGAATGTAGGCTTGTTGAACGTGTGTGTGACTAATATGCTGGTGTCCGGCAACGGCGGTGGTGGTCTGGACGGTGGGACGGGAGATATTGGGGCTATGTTTCGACGGCAGGAGGGGGTGTTGAGGGAGTTTACGGCTTATGCGGATGGGCAGGATGAGGATCGTGGGGATGGTGGGGGTGTGCATGCGGATGAGGTACGGAGAATAGGGGATGTAGGAGGGAGAGAGGAAGGAGAAGAGGCAAAAGCCACAGGCGAGGGAGATGGCGAACGAACCCACCAAACGCGAGGACACGATAACAACGCCGACAACCCATGGGGTATTGAAGACGATGACGACGTCTGGGCCACTGTTGATGATCCACCCAACGACGACGAGCAACCGGACCGCGGCTTTGAGGAGGACGACGACGGGCTGGAGAGCCTGGACCAGGACAAAGATCAAGACACAGTCCTCTGTCCGTTGTGTGATCGGCTGATCCCCCGGTTTGCGGTGTTGGCGCATGAGCGGTTTCATAACTTAGCTTAAGCTAGCTGTATGGTGCTTGTTGCATTGTGGGTAAATGATATCAAAGAAATAACGAAAGATGCCTTTTCCTACCCTTTTGCTATCAAAAGTCCACCTTGCGCCATTGTGGTTGTTGAGTAAGAAACCACAGATAGATAGGTCCGTACATGATAGGTAAACAAACACATGATTCATAATATCCACTCTTCCCCTTTCATTCCCCCCCAACGAGTTGATATCAGCCCCCCTTTCCCAGACCTAACCCCAAGACTACGCAACGGCAGCCTCAACCCCAGTCCCAACCCCCCCAATCCCTATCCCCCCATTCCCACTCCCATTCCCATCCCCACCTGTACTACTGCCCCCCAAAACCCTCTCCATCATCTCCTCCAACCTCTGATTCCCATTCTGCACATCTAATATCCAATCCGCCACTTTCGCCAACCCCTCCGCCTTACTAACCTCGTTGGTTTTGAGTTCCGGAACCAGCGCGGCGATGTGGTCGTACCCGTGCTTGATGAGGTCGCGCCGGCGACGCTCGCTGCCGACGTGGTTGAGACGGCGCTGTTCGTCGGTGAGGGTTTGACGGGGGGATTTTTTGCGGGACGAGGAGGTATTGGTTGTGGCGGTTGTGGGGGTGGGGGTTGTTGTTAATGCATTGGCGGACTTTTTGTTGTTGCCGGTTGTGCTGTTGTTGTTTGCGGAAGTTGTGTTTAGCGCTGCGATGGACTTGCGCTGTCGTTTGGGAGGCTGGGTTGGGGGCGTGTTGCCGTTGCCGTTCGGTTCGGGTATCGAGTGGGAATGTCGTCGTGGTATGGATGATGTGGTGGGGCCGGTAGCGGTGCGCAGTGCTAACTCAGTGTCCACGGCGACTTCACCTGTCTTGCTCGTCTTCCTCCGCCTCCTTGCAGGCTCCTCCGCGATGGTGGGGATATGTGATGACGGTCTTCGCCGGGCTGGGGCGGCCATGGAGCCACTGCCCACCGCCTTCGGGGATTGTAGACCCCACGCTGTCGGACTTGTCTCTCGAGTCGGGGCCGCGCTGTGGTTTCGCTCGAGACAGTCCAGATGGGCCATGTGGGAGGCTGAGATCGCTTCTTCCGTGTCCTTGGCTGAGGAGGGTACGAAGCTGGAGTTGGTGAAGTTGGGATCCGACCCAAACTGGACGTCGAACGGTAGGCGGGAGCGTGTATTGTTCGGCAGTTGACGGAATAAGGGCATGGAGGGGTCGTGGGTAGCCGTCGGTTGGAGGTGGTTGACTTGGCGTTCGTTCGTCGTCTGAAACTGCGTGGGGGCCATAGACTGTGAGGCGGGCCCCGGGTTTTGTGATTCTTGGCCAAAGAACAGGCCAAACTCCCCGGCACTGCCGCCCAGGAGCGTTGCTGCAGCGGCAACCGCATCTGGGGTATGATGAGCATCGTAGCGGTTTTGTGGTGTAGCGAGCGGCTGTGGGAACTGTAGCGTCGACGGCGAGGGTTCAAATCCTAACTCTGTCGAAGTATGGAGCTCCGAAGCACCGAGGAAAGACGGCTGCTGCGGTGGGTGCTGCTGCGACTGGTGGTGTTGATTCGGATAGCCAAAGGTGTCGAGCACGTCGTAGATGGAGTCGTCCGGTTCGCCAAGGCTCGACGAGTGTCCCACCACTAGGCTCGGCTGCCTCCAGTTCTGTGTGCACACGCCACCGAGCTCGGCAGCGCCCATCGACGATCCGTTGTTGAGGAAGGCTAGAGATTTGAAGAAGTCGCTCATGCTTTGGCGTTCGGTGTCGTTGAGTAGCGGGGGGCCGTCCCAGCCGGGGGAATCTTCGCGGTCAACGCCATGGGAAGTCGGGTGATGTATGGGTTGCTGGATCGCGGGTTGAAACCGTTGATGGTCCATGGCGGCGGTCGAGGGATTGAGTATCTCGGACGGTTTAGAATTCGGGCCACTTCAATAAGTATATCGGTGTCGGGGGTGGCTGAAAGAGGGTGCTTGCAACAATCGCCTACAGCTGCAGCGGGATGGTGACGTCGGAATCGGAAACAGGTCGGAGCGTGATTGGAAGAACATCGACGGGGAGAATGCGTCGTGGGGTGAGGAGGGGGAAAGAGACCCGACTGAATACCGGTATATGTTGGTGAGGGCTGCGTTCCAAGTTCAGCTTACCAAGTCAGTGGCTGCTGGTGATCGGGGTCGGAACGGCCTACAAAAGCGCGACATGGGCCGGGGTGCGAGTTTGTAGGCGGGCAGCTTAAATAATTTGCAGTGGACTATGCAGAAATATGCGGGGGATGGGGGATCTGTTTCGAGTTTCTGGAGATCCCGAAAAGAACAGGGATTAGCTGCAGAAACTGCACCCAAGACAAGAGGCTTGCGAGGGAGTTTTGCGTCGGCCGAACTATCTGTCCGTGGCTTGAGCGAAGGATCTGTCGATATTTGACATGTTTCCGCTGCATTACCTGCTTGTTGTGTGGAAGATGTGAGCTCCGAAAGGTACCTCGACCTTGAGGTCACGTATGCACGTAATCGGCCAGCCACCCCACAAAATACATCTTGACGAAAAGCACATGCCGCGCACAGTGGGTTTAAAAGCTGCAATCTACAAAAATGGTCTTGTCCAGTAATTCCATTTCCCGCCTGTCTACTTTAGCAGTATGAATTGCTTCCTTTTCTATCCTACAATTTCGAAATTGGTCTTGTACGATCCCGTTGACCACGACAATATCATGTCATGTGATAAATATGCTTTTACTAGGACATGCACTTATAGAGTCGTCACATGCCTCATGATCTTTTTCTACAAACAGGTGAGCGAACGAGTCCAGACAGGGTGGCAGCGCCCCGCGGCCCCCGCTGGGAGGGTGTCGACCGGGGTGTCCCCAGAGCGCCAGCGTTCCTGCGGTATGCAGGACTAGCTGGATATGGTGATGCAACGGCGCGTGTGAAGGCAAGACAAAGACCACATTGAGGCTTACCGGTCGTATTTTTCTCGGAAATCTGTACCTCGCGAAGGTGATTACGGGCGCGGCGCGGGGAAGTGGGAACATAGAGAAATCGGGTTCTGTGAAGTTGTGAAGGGACGAACCTCGCAAGGATTAGGTGCCGGACAATCCAGTTTGTCGGGAGCGTTGCGATGCGGCAATGGTTGATGTGCGTGGGCTTGGCATGTTGTCGCGTGGCCTCCATGATGCACTCCAGATGACGGGAGGGGGGCTTGTTCGTTTCGACATGGTACCGATGCCATGCAGTGGGAATACCTGCACCATCCGATTGTCGACGGCGCATGGCTTGACGAGCGAGAACGAGTCAAGGCATCGCGTAAATGACCTATCGTGTCTGAGGAACCAACAATACTTACGAAGTATTCAAACCTGCTGCGTCATGGCTTGATCGGAAACGTGCCTGATTCGGCACCCCACCTGAGGTTCCATCCATATCCACAACTATCCCCAGGTCCAGCCCGTCCAGATCCATGGCCAAGGATCGGGAAGACTCGGTAACCCCCTTTTCTTCATCGGGCCTGGAAAGGGTGTCGACGGCGGGGTATTGTCATATTGATGGGTAAGAGAGACTCTTTGCGGGGGGTGTTCCGGCTGTGTTCGGAAGTGGTCGCGCAAGAAAAAGGGCAAGGGGAGAAACCGGGTGACACGGTTCTGCGATGTCATACTACCTACCAGGAAGGCCCGCACCCGAGACCGCGGTTGACAGACCTGGGACACACACGGAGGTGGAGGTGCAAGGTTGTTTCTGTGTGCCGAGCCGTTGTCGTGAGGCTCAAGTCCCTTTTTGCGGGGAGGATATTGGGAGAGTTTGATCCGGGAAGAATGACAAAAACCTGCCGCATGCCTGGATGGTCCCTCGAATTGCGGTTGCCCCTTTTCGGCACTGGAAAACCCCCTGTCGCGGCAGGCCTGTGGGGAAGATGGGATCTCGACTTCAGCGGCGTGAGCGGGTCCGGTTGGAACTTCCCGAGGCTCTGCAACCTCGCGCCGGGCCTGGAAATCAAGTTGCATCAAGTTTGCCGCGTTCATCGAAACTTTCGAGCCCCCCGACGAGCTGGGTCTATTAAACCTTTTTTCTTTGTTTGATATTTTACTAATTTTCATTCACCTTTTCGCCTTGCTATTGTGGGAGATGGCCCGTAGCAATTGAGTCATTGGAGCGTTTGCTGCGCATCACAAGCCCACGCAGCCTCATAGGACGCGGTTCGTCAGGTGCATAACAAGGCGAGCAAACGCACACTCATTTTTGTTTGAGACGGAGCGCTGGATAAGTCTTATTTTGTGGTTCTCAAGCCCGACTTCTCTTCAATTTCGTTTTTCCAACAACTTATTCGATTTCATATCAATGCCATAATCACGCCGAGACAGGCCGACCTCGTTCTCTCTCACCACCAACATAACATGGCCACATCAACACGCTCTCCACGGCGATCCTGGGATGCGCCGGTGCCTCCCATCTTCCGCCCATTGCTTCGGGCCTACTTGATCGGCTACGCATCTGCCGTTGGCCCCCGGTTTTTGTCGCTGCTGATCCAATACACTCTCCGCCGGCAAAAAAAGGAGAGAGAGACCAATGGCAATGGAAAGAAACGCAAAGACTCGTTCCTTGTTGCGCTCCAGCGCGTTCTCTTACGGCCCATGGAGACTCAGAGTTTCCCGACGTTTTGCGCGGCCCTTGTTGGCGGGTATACCTTTCTCGAGGTTAGTATGGAATGCCTGCTCTCGTACACCCGCACCCATACTGTATTTTCTGTAACATCAAAGATGGGAGAACTTGGAAGACTTACAATTTCGGCAGCTCCCCCTGAAATCCATCATCGACCGCAATGGCAGCAACATCTCCGAGCTTGCCCGCAAACGCCTCTCCCGCTTCCTAGCATCCTTCATCTCGGCGTGGATGAGTCTGCAACTACTCCAGTCCAAGCAGACCCCAGACTTCACCGGGACCACCCCCCACCCTCACCCATCCAAACCCCCCGTAACCACCCACTTCGCCGGCCGCACCCTAGACCTCACCCTCCTCGCAGCAACTCGCGCGCTCGATGTGATCGTCGGCGAACTCTGGGCCCGCCGGCGCACCCGCCGCGAAGCCGCTGGCCACTGGACACGCTGGGACGCCCGAATCGGCCGTCTCGCCGACCCGGCCCTCTTCGCTTTCTCCTCCGGCCTGGTCATGTGGACCTGGTTCTACGAACCCGCCCGCCTCCCACCCGCCTACCAACGCTGGATCTCCACCGCTGCAGCCGTCGACAACCGCCTCATCACCGCCCTCCAGCGCTGTCGCGACGGCACCCTCCGCTACGGCCGCGACACCGGCCAGGCCCCCTTACTCGGCAGCATGTGCGACGACTACCTCTGGCCGCGCCACTGGGGCGATCCGGCCGTCAGCATCCCCTTCCCCTGCGAAATCGTCCACATGGGCGTCGGCCCTTCCTGCGAACACCACGCCCTCTCCCGCTTCACCCGCTCCTTCACCTGGGCCATGACCACCTACCTCCCGCTCTCCCTCCTCCTCGCCCTACGCTCGCGGGGACCCCGCAGCCTCCTCACCTCCCCGCCCGCCCTCCGCCGCGTCCTTCTCTCCGCCGCGCGCTCCTCCGCCTTCCTCGGCGCCTTCATCACCTTCTTCTACTACGGCGTCTGCCTGGCGCGCACGCGCATCGGCCCCCACATCGTCGGCACATCCACCCCCTGCCGCCAGCGTCTGGACGGTGGGATCTGTGTCGGGACGGGGTGTTTCCTGTGCGGCTGGAGTATTTTGCTCGAGCATGCGGGGAGGAGGAAGGATATCGCGCTGTTTGTGGCGCCAAGGGCGTTGGCGACGCTGGTGCCGAGGAAGTATGGGAAGGAGAAGGAGTGGAGGGAGACGGCGGTTTTTGCGACTAGTGTGGCGGTGGTGTTGACGGTGTTTGCGGAGAATCGGAGACGGGTTAGGGGGGTTATGGGGGGGGTTTTGAATGGGGTTTTTTAATTTTGGGTGCATAGCATACACATGTTATTACTGGCATGGAGGTGGATGTGCATGATGGGGACGAAAGTATTGGGAATTGGATGGGAATGGAAAGAGACGCGGCGTTGTGTGAAGGGTGGGTTGTACAATTACAAGACACAAGGTGGACAGAAGCTGTATTACTACCGCATACGCATATTGGGTTGGTAACTGAGACGGCGTTGAACACCGTGGGGGTTTGGGAGGGTTGTTCGATTCTTTTCTTGTTTCAATACATAGTTGGTAGAATATGAGGCAGGGGTGGGATAATATGTCGATACACACTGCGGGCGGAGAAACGGCTGTATCAGATGATGAATAGGAAGGCGACGGGGGACCAATATTGGAGTGGAGATGAGACCTGCTGGTCTAGGAGCGAGACATTATTCGTACCACAGTAATTTATTGAAGTCAGTTCATGTCTGGTTTTTGGAGTTGGTCTCATACTCGCTCTTCGTCTGAGTCGATTACAGTCTTTGGGTCATTATTTCTAACCAGTCTTGATATCGAAACCTTGCGCCTTTCATTTTCCGTATCATCTACATATGATCTGAGGAGTGCGTTACCCGCATCGTTCTGTGGTGCTAATCGCCTATTATAGCCCCTTTATTCCATGAAAAAAACATTGAAATAGTCCAGGTAAGGCCACGGGCTCTAGGGTATTAGCGTGAAAATGGAACCCAGGTTTTCCTACTTCAATCTATCATGCCTTCATACCATTCACGTTTCACAACCACCTTTGCGATTGATCTTTACATGTTCTGTTATTTGTTTACCATACTCTCTAGCTCAAACTAGATCAAGCAAAAAACAAGACGGGCAATCCCTAGACGCCCGAAATTTGAAACACATCTTCAACAACCCCATACCCGTGTCATGTACAGTACATATCAAAACCTCAACACCAAAACCCCGAAATCCAAGAAAACAAAAAACACAAACCAACCCCCCCGCCACCCCAAAAAGCCCGCGAAAAAAAAACAAGCTTAAATCGCTACAACTATCAACCCAATCTACAACTTCGCCCCCGCCCCCCTCCTTGCCGTCTGCCCAGGCACCGCCTCTCCTAACCCCTCACTTAACCTAATCCGCGCCCACCAAAACCTACACGCCGCCTTCTCCAGCTCTGTCAAATCCACCACCTGCGCAGCCAAGCCCATGTGTGTTCCGCCTCCCATGACATCGTTCCCTTCGCCAAACACCATAATTTTGCCCACCGCAGGCTCTTCTTCTCTCCGTTTTGGTCCTTCTCCTTCTCCCTCAGCTGCTGCTGGGTTGGCTTCCGAGGTCTTGGGGGTAGAAGGTCTAGGTACACGGTCATCCCAGTCGTCGAACGGCGAGATGAATCGCGGCCAGGGGACGCGATCTCTGCCTTCTCCTTCTTTTTCTTCTTCGGCTTCACCGTATGGATTGACGTAGGTACCCGTGGTGTAATCGTCCGGGTTCGATTCCCCGCTTGCGGCAAATCGCGACCAGCGTCCGTGCACGGCGGCCATCAACTCCCGCATCCCCGGGCGCCAGCGAAGCGCCACCAGATCGTGTGCTACAACGGCGGCTTCGTCGCCATGGTTGGCTGTGCCGTTGTGGGAGGTGGCTGCGTACCGGTAGACGTAGACCTTCTGGCCCGCGCGGGAGAGGTAGTGCGCGGTGTGTAGGACGGGGCAGATGTAGGCGTAGTGGGCGTATGCGGCGTCGAGGCGGGCCCATTGGCGGCCCATTCCGACTGGCACGCGGGTGTATGGGCTGCGGGAGGGGTTGCTGACGGGGCAGGGGTAAAGGGATTCGAGTTCGTCGAGATCGGCGGGGGATAGGGCTGGGATGAGGTCTTGGAAGAAGGTGCGGAAGGATTCGGGGTCGTCGGCGCCCCCGGGAATAAACAAGGTGCCTTCGTTGGTGTTGAAGCCGGTGATGATGGGGATGTCGACGTGGTTATGGGCGAGCCACGAGTTGATGGGGAGGTCGGGGATGAGCGGGGACATGGGGTTGGCCTGGCTGGACTGGGCGTAGGTGTTGGGGCTGTCGATGACCGGCTGGAAGGGCCAGGTGACGGTCTCGCAGTTCTGATCCCAGACCACCTGGGAGGCGCTCACGATGGTTTGAAGCGGGATGTTGCGCAGGTGATTGAAAAGTTCGTGTTCCGGGACGCCATCAGCACCCGCAGCAATGAGGAACTCGCGGTATTGCATAAGGTGACGGGGGTGGGTTGGATAGAAAACGGCCCGGGCGGTAGTCGCGCCGGACTCGAGGATGGCCTTGACGAAGGGGGTTTTGACGTCTTTGCGGGAGTAGTACATGATGTGGTGGCCGATCGAGTGAGCACCCGCGCTGAGGCCCATGATGGTCACGTTGTCGGGGTCACCACCGAATGCTTCGATGTTGTCTTGAACCCAGCTTAGCAGCATCTGCTGGTCCTGCAGGCCCAGATTGAGCAGACCTTCCCGGGCTGTCACCTCGGACGGGAGGAAGCCCAGGGCGCCAACGCGATAGTTGAAGTTGACGGAAACCATGGGGGCCTTGGCCCAGGCGATGAAGCTGGCCATGTTGCGCTCACCACCGTGACCGACGTTGAAGCCACCCCCATGAACATACACCACGACGGGCAAGCGGGGTCGCGTCTGCGACCGGGAGCCATCGTCCGTCTTCTCATATCCGTATCGGTCGACCAGCCCCGCGGGTCGGTAGATGTTGGCGTTGAGGCAGTTCTCGCTCATGTTGCGCTGGACGACGCCGCCATTGGGGCAGATTTTGCCCCAGGCTACGGCGTCAAATATTTGGTTGGATTTTGGTAATGGCTGGGGCGGACGGAAGCGGTTCTGGCCACCCGTGTCCTGCGCGTACGGCACGCCGCGGAAGGCCTCGATGGCCTTGGGAAAGCGCGGCGAGGACATGAGCGTAGTGCCGACGTAGGTGCCCTGGAGCAGGCTCACGGTGGGACCGTAGATGGCGGCGCCACCCGGTCGTTGCGTTGGGACCATAATGGAGGAGGATGTGGTGTCAGTTGCGATTGATGCTGTGGATGTCGAAGTCGAAGTCGAAGTCGATGTTGTGACTTTCGAGATTGTAGATGTGAGCAGCGTCGATAAGGATGATGCCGGACTCGTCGACGCCGTGGTCTTCGTCCTCGTTTTCTTGTCGCCGTAGTATCCTTGCCCCTCGAATGTCGTTGCCGTCCCTGGCCCAAGAGACCGATTCCCACCAAAGCCGTAGAGATACAACCACAGTACTGCCACCACCGCAATAGCTAGAAGCCACGTCCAAGCCAACATGTTGCGGCGGGCGCCCCGGCGCTTTATCTGCGGCACGCGGGGCATCGAAGTACGAAAAGAGCGGAAGAAGGGAAAACGAGAGCAAAAGGCCCGGGAGAATGGGGGACCACAAATGACCAACGCCCGACTCGGATTGGCTCGCAGGCGTTGCTTCGGGGGTTCGGCGTCTGTGCTTCTAACTGTGGGGAAGCTCACGCAGAGGAACGGCAAGACGGGTGGAACCACCTTGGCGCGGCTCTTGCAATGCACCCGTTGTCTTGGGGTCCTTGGCGTCCTGGAATGTGTTGGTGGCCCGGCTATTGTCTACCGCTCGATGCCATATTGATGGGAGATTCCGTGTTGCCGTTGTCGTGCTTAGGTTGCTCGAATGCCGAAAAATTGGGGTTTGTAGTGCTGCGTCCCCGCGGGCGGCGGCTTGTGGAATCCAATTGACGACACCTAATTCTCGCAAAAGGGACCAACTGAAAAGCTGCACAAGGGTCGAACAATGTCGGACGAGCTGAATGACGGGCACAGCAGCTGTGTTTGCGGTCGGGTCAAACTACTCGTGATGGGACGGCCGTGGATTTCGCAACACTTGAGATGCCGAGAGACGGGCAGCGGCGAATTATTTGTTTGATCAAATAATCGGTCAGACGTGGTCGGTAAAGGGCTCAAGGGGTAGTTAAAGGGGTAGCTAAGGGAAGACGCCGCGGCGGCGAGGGTGGGCTGTGTCGACAGAAGTGCTCAACGGCAGCCAACAACCCCACAAGAAACGCGGCGTCAGACCGGGTTGGGTTAAATTCTTCGAGGGAAGCACTGGAAGATACCGGCCGTCGCTCGGTTGGTTAAGTGGACAACTTCCCACAGTGGGGAAAGGATGGCCACGCCGATTTCACTTGAAACCGTGAGGGCTGCCCAATCAGGCAATCTTGGTGAAAGCCTCCGATTGAACATCGCGATTTGCATTGGGCGCAGGAGAGGAAGAGTGCGCGGCTCGAAGAAAGAGGCAATGATCTCACCACGCCTCTTTAACAGCGCAGACCCTAACCCTGCCTGCCCTTTGGATTCTGTCAGCCACCGAGCCACCCACTACCTTACTCAGGGAACTCGGCAAGCCAACACCAGTACTCCTGTCCTTTGGACTGCCTCCATTCCACTCCGAGCATTTAACGTCACCTGGAAATTAGCACGTAAGTCACCACATACGGCCATAGATAGCAGTCCGCTTTCACCTAGTTGAACTACTGATCACCAGATCAGGAGATGGGTCGGTAATCTTTTTTGGAAGCTAAAAGTCTCCCATTCCAACCTCTTGACCTCCCATTTGTTCAGCGGGTCTTCCCGTACCTTGCAGCGGCTCAGCGGCGCACCGATTTGATCCGCGGTCTTCCCGAGAACTACCTACTGCTAACACTATCAGAAACGCTCACATCTGATCTTTTTCGAAACCGACCCCCCTGAGCCCCTGCACGACTAACTAGACACATCTGCAAAGAGACGAGTCCGTCCGCCAATCTCTAAGGGCCTGGGACGTGGGTCGGAGACTGCGACAGGAACTAGGGAGGCACTTCGGAAATTGCATCAGACTGTATAAAGCAGTAAAGGCTCTAGGAAAGGAAATAGTTACATGATCGCGTCGATCCCTAGATCCCTCCCGTGCCACGGTATGGCGGAAATCGTGGAATCCAACACACTATCTAGCGTTGAGCAGCTTGACAACGGCCTCACGGCCATTCTGGGCAGCCCATGACAGTGGTGTCCGGCCGGCTGAATCAGCTATATTAACATCGGCCTTGCCTATACCAAGCAGTAGCTTGACAACGGCCTCACGGCCATTCTGGGCAGCCCATGACAGTGGTGTCCGGC